>NW_015506261.1:191065-196607 GCF_001515645.1 Sinocyclocheilus grahami | reverse complement strand
CGGCTCTCCTCGAGTTTTGGGTCGCAGCGGCAGGTCTTAAACGAGCCTGGGCCGCACCCCAGTTCTCACCGCAGCAAAACCTCATTCTCTTCCCGCTTCGGCTCAACTTTTCACCGAGGCTCTTCCGGCCACAGCGCCACATGTAGCCGGGCCTCCAGCTCACGTTGCAGTCGCTAGCGCAAGACTTCCTCCGCTAGCACCGCAGGCCTTGTTGCAATAATATTAAGTAAAGTCACTAAAGGTAGGTCGTTAGTTGTTAAACGACGTGATGACATTATGGATGTTGATGTCTTTTTTTTTTTTTTTTGTAACCAAGACACAAATCTGCATAGAACATGCAATGAAATTACTCAAATTTTCTGTATTAATTTTCACTTGCTTTTTACCTGTATTTTAAATTACACATTTTACTGGAATAGACAGATAAGATGAAAAAGATTAGATTTTTGTGAAAAGTTAAACCGTGTACAATTATAGGTGCAAACCAACAAATAAGGTGTATGATAAAGAAACTATTATTATTGAACAAGTACAACTAGCAACCTATTTCGCATGCGTTGGGCATACTGCTAGGCACCTCTCTCCAAGTCTCTATCAGCTGATGTGCTGCTTGGCTGGCTAGCTGTTTCAGTACTTGCTACTAATTGTGTGGTTAAGAGGAAAAGCATGTCTTTTCGTAATTTTTAGGATGTTGTCAGTCGTCATATTTCTCCTGCTACTTCTAACCTCTCTTCCTTTTCAGTGGTCTTCAGCTACCGTAGCACACTAGCGTGAGGATGCCTCTGCAAGCTGTGCAGCATTTTCCCCCCGAATATAACAAGCCCCGTGGCCTACAGCTACAGCAGCTGAAACAAGCACAAAGCTGCTTACGCTTGCAACATATGCCCTCACATCTGAAGTTTTTCCTCCTGTTACTTGTAATCTTTTTTCCTTTTCAGTGGCCTTCAGCTCCTATAGCACACACTAGCATGAGGCTGCCTCTGCTAGCGGTGCAGGCTGTACAGGCTCTACAGGATGTCACAAACCCCACTCCCTTCCTGTGGCCTACAGCAGCTGAAGGAAGCGTGAGGCTGCCTCCGCTTGCAACTCAGGCCCACACATCTCAGGCTTTTCCTCCCATTTCTAATGACCCCTTTTTTCTTTTTAGTGGCCTCTAGCTCCCATAGCAGACACTAAACCGGGAGCCGATTTTAAACATCAGGCTGCATCTGCTGACAATTGCAGCCCATGCACCTCTTCCTCATAGCTCCCTACTTCATTCAAAATTACATTGTCTTCCAGATCAAGTTCCGGCTCCCCTCGAGCTTCAAGACGTAGCAGGCCGTCAGCAAGCCTGGGCCGTGCCCCAAACTCGGCTGCTCCTCACACTGCACTGCCTCACTCCTCTTCTCAACCAATCACTGCGGCGCCTTCAGCTATAGCGCTGCACACACCGTGGCCTGCTGGCAGAGCTTCCAAAACTCCTATCCTCCCCCCTCCTTTCTACCTCCGGCGGCAGACGTTAGTGTGAGGCTGCCTCCGCTAGCCATTCAAGCTCAGCCACCTTACTCTTACCCTTCCGCTACTCCTTTTTCCTATCAATGGCCAGCAGCCCCTGCTGCAGACGTCCAAGCAGAGCAGCATCAGCCAGCAATGCAAGCTTACTAGCCTCCTCCCTCATTTCCTTCTACCTCTTCCTACGTGCTTCCCTAAGCACCAGAGGCTAATCCGTGCGTGAGGCTGCCTCCGCAAAAGGCTACGACCCCTCCTTATTTTTCCTTCTAACCCTTTTCTCCAATCTAAACCTCAGTACACTTCATTCACAGCAGTCCCACCACTTACCCCACCGAATGTTGCAGCTCAGGAACCCCCCCCCCGTGCCTAATACCATCAAGTCTCAGAATCTCGCAGAAATTCAGAGCGCTGGCTCCGGAGGTGGACCCATCGCCAACCCCAGTACCTCACTGTTCGCAACTCGCATTCCCATAAACGCATCCTTTAAAACCTCCTCAATGCGTCACTTGGTTCGATCCTCCAATCAGTTTCACCCAGAACCATCCAATCTTATCTAACTGCTTGGAGATGATTTAAAGCTTTCCACCCCTCGTACAACCTCCTGATTTCTCCCTCCTCTCAATCACATCTTTCGTTTCCTACCTTAACACCGGTAAGAACCTCCAAGCCCGGTCAATCAAAGGTTATCTAAGCGGCATCCAATTTTTTTCACAAATTAATGTACGGTGTCCCCTCTCCTGAAATAAACAATTCTCAAACATCTCTTTTGATCAAAGGAATTCAGTGTTCTCATCCTCCAAGCCCGGACGTTAGACAGCCGTTAACTTTCGACATCCTTTCTAAATGTATCCATATTCTCCGCACAGGGTACCACTCACTCCATACCGCTCGTAGACTCGACGCTATGTTCATACTGGCTTTTCATGGTTTCCTGAGATGTTTGGAATTCACAATAACTTCTATTCAACTCCAATCCAACCGTCTCCAACCTTTCCGTGCTTGACAGCGAAACTCCTATTTCATCAAAGTAAATCAGATCAGGAAAAAGAGGTCACCATGTCTGAATTTAACCTCCCGTCACTAATCCAACCGTATCAGGCCCTTTTTCTTGCCTACAATTCAGAAGCTCTCAGTCTACATCCCCTCTTGACCCTCTTTTGTCGATGACTGACCGTAACCACCCCGTCACACGTTTTTGGTTTCAAAAACATCTATACAAACGATGTTCAATAAACATCGTCCAACCAGTCATACCCATAGAAAGATTTTCCAGCCACTCCTTCCGAATCGGGGCAGTAACTACAGCAGCTCAAAAAGGTCTCTCATAGCAGCAGATCCAAGCTCTCGGTCGATGGTCATCAGACGCCTTCAAGAGCTATATCAGAACCAATAATTCCCACACAAAGAAAGCCCATCTAACTTTGATCAGTTAAAAGAAATTTGATACTGCCACGCAGTGCCCCGCTCATTCGATACTGCCGCCGCAGTGCCCTGCTTAATTTGATACCGCCGCTGCAGCGCCCGGCTCATTTGATACCGCCGCCTCAGTGCCTGGCTCATTTGATACCGTCGCCGCAGTGCCCTGCTCATTTGATACCGTCGCCGCAGTGCCCTGCTCATTTGATACCGTCGCCGCAGTGCCCTGCTTAATTTGATACCGCTGCTGCAGTGCCCGGGCTTAATCTGATACGGCCGCTGCAGCGCCCTGCTCATTGGATGCTGCAGTGCCCTGCTCATTTGATACCGCCGCTGCATTGCCCTGCTTAATTTGATACCGCTGCTGCAGTGCCCGGGCTTAATCTGATACGGCCGCTGCAGTGCCCTGCTCATTGGATGCCGCAGTGCCCAGCTTAATTTGATACCGCCGCCGCAGTGCCCGGCTTAATTTGATACCACCACCGCAGTGACCTGCTCATTTGATACCGCCGCCGCAGTGCCCCGCTTAATTTGATACCACCGCCGCAGTGCCCCGCTTAATTTGATGCTGCCGCCGCAGCGCCCCGCTTAATTTGATACTGCGCAGTGCCTCCATTCGTTGTTTCGAGACTAATAGCTTATTCAGCATTGGACCGGGCTCTCCCTTCCGGTGCAGCAGAGCCGCGGCTCCCTTCGGGCGCAGCCGGAGCCCTCCATCTGTTGTTTCGAGATTCAAGGCTTATTCGGCATTGGACCGGGCTCCCCCTTCCGGTGCAGCAGAGCCGCAGCTCCCTTCGGTCATAGTGAGAGCCCTCCATCTGACGCTTTAAACCACGCCACGCATTCAGCTGCAAGAGGGACTCTCCCTTCCGGTGCAGCAGAGCCGCAGCTCCCTTCGGATGCAGCGAGAGTCCCTCACCTGGCCTTCCATCATGCTCCTCATTCGGCGACAGGTAGGGCTTGCCATCTGACGCGTAGTCGCAGCTTACGGTCAAGCACCGCACGACCCCTCCCAGTCGCCCTGCCGCCTCTTCGCACACCCTACTTTTCTTCATGGCACGCATATTTTTGGGGGGCTACTTATTTTTCTCCGGCTGCTGTCTCATGCCATTAGCTTCTTTTGGGGAGTTCTCTGGGTTCGTGCTTTAACCCGAGCTCGGAGCCCTCCCTCTGGACCGCACGCCAAATATGCTACTAATTGCTTAATCACATATGTTAGTGTGAACTCGTGAAATGTTTATACGTGAAATTCTGGAGGGGACGTCGGATGGCATCGCGTAATGACATGCGCCATTAATCGAACTATGTACTACAACATGTAAAATGGGAACATGAAAGGAATATTCTAAAAGCAACTCATGTAAACACACAATCATAATATTGGCTTATTTAGAATAAGGTAAATTTAGATTACTGATGTCCATGTAAACATATTCAATGATGAACGGCCTTTAACTGAAAATGTAATGTTTACTATTGTCCTTTTGCATTGACACACTATTTTCCTATTTTGATACTGTAAAGCTGCTTTGACACTATGTATTGTTAAAAGCGCTTTATAAATAAAGGTGACTTGGCTGGTTGCATTGGTGGTCAAACTTGTACTAAAGAATAGGCATTCATCAGTTTGAACTAAACTGAATGAATGTTATATTCAATTGCAAAATTCCCCAAACACGTTCACCTGTATGATCTTGATCGCATTCTGAATTTGCAAGTCTTAAATGCAGCCAAAAATAATTTGAGAAACTTGAATGATTACTTTACCTTCCAAGTATTCTGTTCTTCTGTCATGTGACCCATGCAACAAAAGTTCACAAGTGACCACTTCTCCATATTTAGCTCCCAATCTTGTTATTTATAGGTGGAGTGCTGAGCAATTGGTGTTTCTTAGTCTGTAACAATCTTGTAGTAAAGTAACGTTTGTAACTAGCTTTTTGTATTAAAATACTCCCTTTGTTCTCTCTCTGCAGTCAGTCTGTGAGATGGCCACAGTCAGTTGGTTGGTGCATCCATTTCTGTTCACCCGCAAGGCACTTTCATCCTGGATGCTACTGAGGAGTCTGGTTCTGGCTTGTCTTCTGTTCAGTTTGTACTTTTTCAGTGCTTCTTAATAGGTAGCCAGTGCAGAGACCGTAAAATTGGGGTAATATGATAAAAACACCAGTGTGAAGGGATGTGTTAATGATGTGAATGAGTGCAGGTACAACGGCAGGAGAAATGGCTTGAAGGAGATGAGATGGAATAGGATCAAGCGGACAAGTAGTAGGATGATTGGAAATGATGAGTTTAGAGACTTCTGCCTCAGAGAGTGGAGAGAAGGATGAAAACTAGTGTATGTTTGCTATTAAGATGTGTTTGTGGTGTGGCATATTGTGCACTGAGGTTTGTAATTTTATTAATGAAGAATGTGGCAAAGTCGTCAGCTGTTAGAGTTGATGAAGGAGGGGGAGGAGTGGGACAAAGGAGGGAGGAAAATATTTTAAAGAGCATTTAGAGAGTTAGGCGAATTGTTAATTTTGTTATGATAGTATGTCCTTTTAGCAGTGGAAACATTAGCAGAGAAGGAAGAGAGGAGTGATCGATATACATTAAGGTCAGTAGGATTTTGTGATTTGCGCCATACTCTTTC
>NW_015506261.1:190168-190785 GCF_001515645.1 Sinocyclocheilus grahami | reverse complement strand
GAGGTGTGCAGTGGAGTAACCAGCACATGATCATTGGAGCAGTGTCGTGTGTAAATAAGGTCCAGTTGGTTGCCTGATTTGTGAGTAGCCATAGTTAACACACGCTTGAGGTCAAAAGAGGCAAGCAGAGTGTGGAAGTCTGCAGCCTGAGGTTTATCTAGGTGGATGTTGAAGCCTCCAAGCATAACTAGTGGAGTACCATCCTCAGAAAAGGTTGAGAGCAGCACATCTAATTATTCCATACCTAGTGGTCCTAGGGGTTGATAAACAACTATAAAATGGATTTTAAGAGGGTGGGTAATAGTGGCTGAATGTGATTCAAAGGAGCTGTTGATACTCAGTGATGGTAAAGGATTACATCTCCAATCATTAGAGATAAGCAGACCAGTATCTCCATCTCTTCCAGTCAGACAGGGGGAGTGGGAAAAAGAGAAATGATTGGAGAGTGCTGCAGGTGTAGCATTGTCCTCTGGTTTGATCCAGAGACTCTCAAGGCCATGAGGTTTAGTAGTAACTTACTCTGAGAACCTAACCTGGGTTGCGTTTCCTAAAAGCATCATTAGCCAACTATGGTCGCAAGTTCCGTCGTTACCAACATAGTTCAACGATTACGATAT
>NW_015506261.1:185190-189485 GCF_001515645.1 Sinocyclocheilus grahami | reverse complement strand
AGAGCCGTGGGAACGGAGCGAGGCCGGTGGAGTAATTGCGAATGCGCGACACCTGCGCCACTCACCGGTCTCGAGTCTCACGGAGGAGCTCCGGAAGGATACAAAGGAGGAGTGACGACAGGGAAAGACGAGAGAGGACCAGGCCTGGAGTTTATTTTGTGTTTTGGTTTTGTTTGTGCGCGGCAGTCGTCCGCGAGGGGCTGTCGCGCTGTTTTGTGTTTGTTTATTTTATTAAAGTGTTCTTTGAGTGTTCGCCGGTTCCCGCCTCCTTCTTCCCGACCTACAAACTACGTTACAACTACCTTTTCTAGTATCTTTGAAATAAAAGGGAGATTCGAGATCGTCTGTAATTAACTAGTTATTTGGGGTCAAGTTGTTTTTTTAATGAGAGGTTTAATAACAGCCAGTTTGAAGGTTTTGGGGACATATCCTAATGACAATGACGAATTAATAATAGTCAGAGGATCTATGACTTTTGGGAGTGTAGCCAATTGCAATCTGAGTGTAACTTTTTTTTTATTTTGTAAAGAGAAATGTTTTATGAGTTAACTTCAGCAAAACTTGCAATTAATGTTTTATTTTCAATGGTTCCAAGAATTATTATGATTTGTTGTAGGTGGGGCCTTAGTTAGTGGGACACGGAAGGAAAATGTATCACTTCCCTTTTAAGCGCACGTGCTTAGACGCATGGTGTATGCGAACAGGGAAGCAGAGTAATGAGAGAGTGGGCCTTCCGATGTCTGTCGGTGTATATTAATTTTGCCTCACTACTCTGTTTAAAGGAATAAATTCAGTGTATCCATCATCCTGTAAGAAATTATAGTCTGCCTCGACCCAGCTTCCACTCCAAATTGTTTATTAAACTATGCTCCTTTCACTACAAAGAGCTTAATTATCATATAGATAGTTCTTTCCGATCTTAATCATCTGTAAATATTAACATTACCTCCGGAGATAGCGTGGGAGAAGCAGCAGGTCGTCAAGAACCATCTGCTGACCAAAAGGGTACATGAAAGAACTGCTATGGATTCTGTTTAATCTTATCACCTTAACTTTTGGTTCTTCCCACTTGAGTCTACCGAAGATGTGGGAACGGAAGACTATCACTTTAATTGTCATCCACAATTTCCCATTCATAGTGTGATCGTGTTTCTGTGGTGTCCGGAGATTACCATTTGAAGTCTGCTACAGAAGCACCTCTTTTAGGAGCTTAGATGGAATAGGGTCTAAAGCCGGGTATACACTGTGCGATTTTCATCCGATTTTGAGCTGAATTTCTGACTCGTGCGACTCTTTTTTTTTTTTGAGCCAGGCCGAATTTCAGCTTTGTCGTGCGTCGTTTGAGGTGCAGTGTTCGTGCAGTGTACAGGGGGAAACCAGAAGCGATAAGTCTCTCCCAACAGGCAATCGGACGGTCGGATTTAACGGCACATATTCTCTCAGAGGAGACGAGAAATATTGGGTAATATATATATTTTTTTAAATCTCTACTGGCTGATATACGTAGAGAAAAAACAACAACAATAACAGAATTGAAGTATTTCGTGTTAAACAAGTTGTTTGTCTGTAGGCTAATAAAGGTCTTATTTTGATGGCTGACATAGGCTACTTTAGACGGAATTTTAATTATAGGCCTATTCATGGTGTAATATCTAAATGTTTTAAATCATTTTCAATGAGGAGTAAGCCAATTTAATCATTTATTATCTGCGTGGCAGTTGTGCGGTAAAGAGCTATAAAATTATTGCAGGGCAAATGAATAGTAGACAAACGTAATAATAAAAGTACCATAATAATAATAATAATAGCAATGGTTATAATTTAATACATTATTTGGAAATAACAAATCCTCTCGATATCACCTGATTTTTTTTTTTTTTTTTTTTACATATCTCTGGCTATCGTCCATATAAACGTTGTCATTGTCTGCGCATTTTGAGTATTTCACACATATAGTGTGAGCACGTAAATCGCGAGCTTTGACTTTACATCGCATGCGACCTGCTCTTACAGTGTGAGTTGGTACCTTGATGGAATTGCACAGAAATCGCACAGTGTATGCCCGGCCTAACATACATGCTGTTGGTTTAGATCAGGGGTGTCCAAACTCAGTCCTGGAGGGCCACTGTCCTGCAGAGTTTAGCTCCAACTTGCCTCGAAACACCTGCCTCGAAGTTTTTAGTATGCTAGTAAGATCTTGATTAGCTTGTTCAGGTGTGTTTAATTGGGCTTGAAGATAAACTCTGCAGGACACTGGCCCTCCAGGAGCAGGATTGGACACCCTTGGTTTAGATGATTTAACAAGTTTATACAATTCTTCCTCTCCAATAGTAAAGTGAGTGGAATTGTTCCTCAGGGGATCTTTATCGCACTGATGCGATACTGAAGTTGACGGCTGCATGGTTACAATTTTGTCTCTAATTGTACCAATCTTAGAAGGAAAGTAGTTTATAAAGTCATTACTGCTGTGCTGTTGGGAAATGTCAACACCTGTTGATGCTTTATTTTTCGTTAATTTAGCCACTGTATTAAATAAATACCTGGGGCTATGTTTTCTTCTAAAAGAGACAAAAAGTAATCAGATCTAGCCATTTTCAATGCTTTTCTGTAGGATATGGTACTTTCCCACCATGCAATACGAAATACCTCTAGTTTTGTTTTCCCTCCAGCTGTGCTCTATTTTCCAGGCTGCTCTCTTTAGGGTGCGAGTGTGCTCATTATACCACTGTGTCAGACTGTTTTCCTTAATCTTCCTTAAGCGTAAAGGAGCAATCGTATCCAAAATGCCAGAAAAGAGAGAGTCCATAGTTTCAGTTACATCATGTTGTTCTGAGCTATTGGATATGCTGAGGAATTGAGATAAATCAGGACGATTACTTACAAAGCAGTCTTTTGTGGAAGTGATGATTCTACCATACTTGAAACAAGGAATAGAACTTACAATTTTAGCTATATGGAGTTTGCACAAAACTAGATAATGATCGGAGATATCGCTTTGGCTGCAGCTTTGCGATCAAATAGCACACCTAGGTTCCCAACTGAAAAGAATTGAGAGCAGCCATCAAGTGTTACAGTGTTCAAGGATATTACATGCAAAAGGACTTCAGTCCAATAATTAAAACCTCTGTATTTTTCAGAATTTAGCAGAACTGAACTGAGCTAATGATTTCTCAAGAGCGGATTTAAAGTCGTTCCATAACCCAGACTCCTCATCCTGGCTCAAGGTGGCGTTACAACCAGACTCCTCATCCTGGCTCAAGGTGGCGTTACAACCAGACTCCTCATCCTGGCTCAAGGTGGCATTACAACCAGACTCCTCATCCTGGCTCAAGGTGTCGTTAGAACCAGACTTGGCATCCTGACTCAAGGTGTTGTTAGAACCAGACTCCACATCCTGACTCAAGGTGTTTCGCAGGGGGACAGAAATATGGCGCTTTTCCACTGCATGGTACGGCACAGTACGGCTCGGGACAGTACGGCACGGCTCGGGTTGCATTTCCGCTGCAACTCATTCTGATTCTGATTCATTCTCATTCATTCAAGTGCCATCTGCAAGTGGTGCTCCCTCTGGGCACGGTTCAGCTCCTGTTGCTGAATGTCTGCCACCTGCATTTCTCTTAACACCGCAAGATGTTCCTGATGGTGCAGGCTTCGTTTCCACTTGCCTGGTCCAAAATGAAGAAAATTGTTAGAAATGGGAGGTTTTTCTTTACTGTGGATTTGTATACATTCATTTATGAAAGAACTGTACAGTAACATCCTTAAATTATCTAATGTCACATTTACAGTAGCTACCAATAATGCATTTATGGTAAGCAACAGGAATTCATGACAAGGTATATAACGATATATATCCTACATGTACATATTATGACATGAAATACATCAAATTTGTTTTATACCTGTGACCACACGCTGCGGTGTCGTCGTGCAGCTGGAGGTTGATGGTGATGGTGTTGGCGGTCGTGGTGGAGACGCTGCCATCACTGGCTGGGAAGAGTCGTCGTCGTTGCATGGAGAAGTGCAAGTGAATCGATCGTGGACAAGGAGTCTGAAACGCAAAGTTTGTACAATCAGTTGGGAATGCACAAATTACTGCAAAACAAAGTAAAACAGCAACAACAACTCCAGAACATCATGAACACAGGCACTACCGCTAACTGTCAGCTACTAGGACTTTGTGCTTCATTGCCATGATTTTACAGTGAAAATTAAAAAATAAAATAGGAATCGACGGTCAATAAAGTCAGTACAGTTAAGATTTCAAGCGTTAGATTTTAGTTAACATAACACAA
>NW_015506261.1:184047-185003 GCF_001515645.1 Sinocyclocheilus grahami | reverse complement strand
GAGTCTGAAACGCAAAGTTTGTACAATCAGTTGGGAATGCACAAATTACTGCAAAACAAAGTAAAACAGCAACAACAACTCCAGAACATCATGAACACAGGCACTACCGCTAACTGTCAGCTACTAGGACTTTGTGCTTCATTGCCATGATTTTACAGTGAAAATTAAAAAAATAACATAGAAATCGACAGTCAATAAAGTCAGTACAGTTAAGCTTTCAAGCGTTAGATTTAAGTTAACATAACACAACGTACCATCCTCGAGCGTGTTCTCCAACAATGGCGTGGCCGAGTCCAGGGCACCCTCCCTCCCAATGCTCGTTGGTCTACCTCCGTACATTGCGTCCATTTGGTTGAACCACTTCCACGATCATCTGTTTGAACCACTCCAGCTGTTGTGGTCCTTTATGCTTCTGTAGTCGCTCTTTAGTTTTTTTTTTTAAACTTATCCCTACATTGTTTGTTGGTCCGGTGGTAGCCGTGTGCAGCCAAGAGCTGAGCGACCTCCTGAAAAACTTTCATTCCGCGTCGCCCCATCAAGCTCTCGCTGGATCCGCTCCTCGGCTATCAACGAGAGGAATGTCTGTACTTCCTCAACAGACCACAAAAAAAGCAATTTTTTGGATGTTACAGAAAAGAGCGTTTGTTCAAACAAAAGTTGCGTTCGATCCTTCGCTGGCTGTGCTGATTTAAATCTAGCGGTTCTGTTGTGTTTGTCGCAAGTTCAGTGACGCAGGTAGTGACGATTCGCTCCGGCCAATCAGTGATCCGCAGAGTTTACACATCATGTTTTGGTAAAGGTACGGTTCACTTGGAACCCCAACGGAAGTGGTACTAAAAAAAAAAAAAAAAAACCAAAAACAAAAAAAAGGAACATTTTTACCTATTTTAGTTTTGTTTCTAAGAGATATGGCTAAGCAGGTTTCACTTGTGTGTGATGCTGCAATAGACTTCATA
>NW_015506261.1:167802-182865 GCF_001515645.1 Sinocyclocheilus grahami | reverse complement strand
GCCAAGTTACTGTGGCCATTCAAAATATTACTGAAAGGAAGCTTTTTTTGGGGGGTGGGTGTGGTGTACATTAGTTCATTTTGATGAATGAGACCAAATGACAGTCAATAAAATGATTGGCTCTTTCAATCACTAATATTGAGAGAACATACACATATTGAAACAAACAAAAATTAATACCTGCAACCAAACAAAGAATAAAATATTAAAACTCACCTTGCCATACCAACTGGTGATAAATAAACACCAAAAGAATAAGTTCAATCAAGGCCATTCTTTACCACACACTAAACCACTGAGACAGCCAAACTAACTATACATATAGCTCCAACCAAACCAGGACTTTTAAAGTCAAACAGAAAACAATTTGTGCCACCTGGACAGCTCGTTAACTTATTATTACATGATCAGTAAGCACGCACAGCTTGAAAATCATTAAACCTGGGCATGATTAAAGAGGTTCACTTTCTGGCCAGAGAATAACTGCTTTCTGACTGACCATGCATCCCAATGTTCATACTATCCATCCTAAATAGTGTGAGATGAGAATAAGTGTTTCCCAAAGCATAGTATGTTGAACAGCCCATGGTAAAAAGATATTTATTTAATGTTATCTGAGTTATATTTCAACTGCATCAACAATGTAAACTTTTATAAACCTTCATTTGGCCATTAACTTTTAAATGCATCATAAAAAAATATGAGCAGTGTTCTCTGTTCTCAGATCCAAGGCTGGTAGATCAACATGCTATTTCTTTTCTCTCCAATACGGTAGGGCATTAAATGAAATGAAATGTGGAGGATATTAACTGTGATGAGATGATTGATAGGCCAGTTTACAGACATAGGGTGCGTGTAACTATGCGAAAGAGCGGTCAGTTAAAAATTTAATTTTATGACGCGATAGTATGCCCCAAAGCTTGCCTACTCTTCTACTACACACTCAAATGTGTGTATTTTTCTTTACCAAAGGAGTACATACTTTAGGGCAGGGCTGTACGTTAACTTTTGTTTCACATAGCACTGGTGCTACAGAGGTTGAAAGTTTTGTAGCACAGGCCAAAACGTTGTAGCACAAGTATAAAACGTCTGTTATCATGTCTGAAAACAAACACAAGTAATGGAGTTCATCACTTAAACAGGCACTGATGTTCCATACAGAGCACAAAAAAAACAAACCATCACAAAAATTGTTTTAGACAAAGTTTTCTTAATTTGCTAAAATATAACATAACACATCTTACACCTTAACAAAATATAAAATAAAAAAGAATGGCAGACATTTAGGCCAAAGTGAGCAAAGATAAAAATCTTTGTCATTATTTTATCTTTGTTATTAGAAAATAGAACAAAGATATACATTACAAATACACTTATGAAAAATGAAAATTCTGTCATCTGTCTTTCAATTCTGTCATAGTATTTCATTTTTTATACCATCATTTACTCAAGTTGTTTTAAATCTGAGTTAGTTTATTTCGTCTGCTGAACATAAAAGTTATTTTTGAAGAATGTGGGTAACCAAGCAGTTGCTGGTATTTTTTTCCTACTGTAAAAGTCAGTGTGGACCAGCTACTATTTGGTTACTCACATTCTTCAAAATATCTTCTTTTGTGTTCAGCACAAGAAAGAAACTAATACAGGTTTGGGACAAAATGTGAGTGAGTAAATAATGACAGAAATTACATTTTTTGGGTGAACTATCCCTTTAATAACAGTCGGCAGCATGTTTAGTAGTTACTGTCCGTTTAAGAGCTGCACGCGTTTCTCTCTTAACTGTTTACTTTCCTTTTAGACATAACCAACTGTGTTTATATGTAACCCTTGTGTGTTTTTGACAGTATTAGACACGAAATCAATCAGACGCGAAAGACAACTTAGCCCAATAATCAGGCGCTTTTTGACAGGCTCTCAGTTGCGCTTCATGAGTACGCTCTCAGAAAAAGCACATGCAGAACAGCACGTGAATTAAAAGTTTAAGCGGTATTGCTTTAAAGTTGATGAAATAATGTAGTTTTGTGATTGCGCATAAGCAGGGGCGTAAATTACGCGGGGGATGCGGGGGACGTGTCCCCCCCACTTTTAATATCACGTAAATTCGTCCCCCGCACTTTTTCGGGCAAGTGTGTTCGCATAGAGGTTTTCAAGAGCCGGTGTGAATAAATATAGATTTAAATTCAAAGAGACAGTATAGTCTGTGCATGATCTGATGTTTTATTCAGATCATGCAGTGTGTGTTTCATTCAAACTCGAAGCCGGAGGGCGCTTGCTCAGAAAATCATACCAGGAAATCCCTAATATGTACAAAAGCGTCCAGCTATCGCTGTATGAAAACAGTTTTTTTCACAGAAAAACAGAAATGTTTGGAAACATGAAGACATTAAACATACGATTGCGACAATACACAATATATGGTTTATTTGTGTTTGTCAAGTCATATCTAAGTAATAAATAAAGTATATGAACAATGCAGTGCTAACTGACATAGCATTTATTACAGTATTTTAAATATTGATAATAATAATAATAATTAAAAAAAAATTCTTGAGCAGCAGATCAGCATATTATACTGATTTCTGAAGATCATGTGACACTGAAGACTGGAGGAATGATGCTGAAAATACAGCTTTGATCACAGCAATCATTTTAAAATATATTCAAATAGAAAGCAGTTATTTTAAATAGAAAAAATATTTCACAACATTACTGCTTTTGCTGTACTTTGAATCAAATAAATTCAGGCTTGGTGAGCAGAAGAGACTTCTTTATAAAACATAAAAAAATCTTACTGTTCAAAAACTGTTGACGGGTAGGTTATATAGATTACAGAAATGTTATATTGTAATGTTTATATATGTTATATATATATATATTTATATAACATATATAAACATTGCAATATAACATGTTATATATATATACAGTATGTAACATTTCTGTCCCCCTCACTTCTGAAATGATGGCTACGCCCCTGCGCATAAGTGCAGTGTCCCGTGAGAGTAACTCTACCGCTGAGCTAACACTAATGTGAATGCATGTGGCTTTGAACATTATATTGAGACGGAGGGAGGCGCCAGAACTGCAGCTGATAGAATGTAGCACGAAACAACGATATTTCTTCAAAAGCAGATCGTGGAGACATTTTAATCGTCCACGATCAAAAATCGTCATATCGCACACCCCTAACTACCAAGTTTAATCAATCTCACACACACAAACAAGCCCAAAGAACTCATTATTAAGCACACTATTAAGCGGCTGTGTTATGAACATGCAAAACTGTGTCACACGCATGCTACAGTGGTCAATTTATTCATCGCATAGACCCGTTTTTTCATAGCACGTGCGACATATATGTCTTGCATCCGGGAATCCGGGGCTGGGTGTTTTGGGGGCTGTAGTTTTGCGACTGGATGATTTGAAGGCGAGTTTCCCTCACGGAAAGGATACAGCACATGCGGCTCGGATAATATCAATCAATGATAATCATATTAAAAGTTTTATATGGTGAAGAACATTCAGCGGCGCCGTAGAGAGGAATAAACGCGCGTCTGGTAAGGCTATATGAGTGTGTTTTTGAGCGTTTTTTATATTAGAATCATTGTTTTGAAAAGTGATAGCACAGCTAGCAATCTGATACACTGTTTATTGACAGAAAAGTACAGTACATTATGCATTTCAGTGAATATACAGTGAATATACAGTAAATATAGATGGATTATTACAGTGCTATGTGGATGAATGTGTTTGTTTGACGCTCTGAATGCTTCAGATAGCTGCCGGCTAGCAAATTAGCTCCGCTCTGGACCAGGGATGATGCAGTGTTGTCATGGAGAGATGCTCTGGATACAGGAGAGAGTCAACTGATGAGGTGAGAGGATGCTGTGAATCAGTATCCCAATACAGAATGCACATAAATGGAATGATATAAAGCTGGAGGATATGGATTCTATTTTAGATTGTGATAAACCAGATATATTTTATAATGTAGACAGTCTTGTGCATCCTGAAATAATTCAACTGATTGTAGAATAACACAATATGTAAAATTTGGTCCAATTCGCTTGTGCCATTTTGTATATTACTACTTAGAAAAACATAAAAATGAAACATAATTCAATTAATAATCAATTAAAGTGCTTATGGCACAGAGTAAAATAGGATTGTTGGGTTAATGTGTTTTATAAAGCCTGTTTTTGCAAAGGAAACTTACAATGACACATTTAGATGCAGAAATAGACAATCTGCCTCATTTCAGATATAATGTAATAACTCCTGTTTAGAAGCTGTTATTTGAAAGATTCTTTTTTCTTGTACTTTTTGGCATCTAGTGGCATCAAACAAAGTAAATTGTAGAGAGCTGGACCTAAAAGAAGCAGAATTACAGAATTTCAAAAAAACAATTTGTTTTAAAACTCCAAAAGTGCCTATGTTTTTTTGTGTTTATTGTAATATTTGAAATATATATAATGTTATTTATAAAGAATTACACTCATATTTTGTAGTTAAAATGGTTTTCTTTACAATGAAACCATTTTGTTTCATTTCCTCCATTGTATGTGTGTAGAGTAAACATTTGAATTTGAGTATGTTAAATTTAGGCGAAAATACCAAAAAACGCCCTGAGCTTAATTAAGTTCCGTATCCCATGGCTTCCCAAACAGATGATGAACACTTTTAATAGCATTCATCGTCTGTTTGATTACGTCTTTAATTGATTTTTCCGTACATTTCTGCCATATGTAAATTAACTGACAGTCACCACTGATAAGCTACCACTAAATATTGTAGAAACTTAATTTGCTGTAAAGTTGCTTTGCAAGATATGGTGAACCAGCAGATTCTCCTGTCAACCCTATTGGAAAATGGCATCTCAGGAACAGCACGCCAGGGGTTTGAGTCTTACATCTCAGATAGGTCCTTCAAAGTATCTTGGAGAGGTGAGGTGTCCAAGTCGCAACATCTAACTACTGGGGTGCCTCAGGGCTCAGTTCTTGGACCACTTCTCTTCTCTGTCTACATGGCATCACTAGGTTCAGTCATTTAGAAACATGGCTTTTCATATCACTGCTATGCTGATGACACTCAGCTCTACCTCTCATTCCATCCTGATGATCCGACGATAGGTGCTCGCATCTCAGCATGTCTAACAGACATTTCTTGTTGGATGACATACCATCACGTTCAACTCAACCTGGCTAAGACAGAACTGCTTGTGGTTTCAACAAATTCATCACTTTATCAAAATCTCACCATCCAGTTAGGCTCATCAACCATAACTCCTTCAAAAGCAGCTAGAAACCTTGGAGTTGTGATTGATGATAAGCTGACTTTCTCAGACCACATTGCTAAAACTGCCCGGTCCTGCAGATTTGCTTTATACAACATTAGGAAGATCAGGCCCTTTCTTTCAGAGCATGCAACACAACTCCTTGTTCAAGCTCTTGTTCTATCCAGGCGGGGCTATTGCAATGCTCTCTTGGCAGGTCTTCCAGCCACTTCTATCAAACCTCTACAATTACTCCAAAATGCCGCTGCAAGATTAATCTTTAATGAGCCGAAAAGAATGCACGTCACACCTCTGTTCATCAATTTGCACTGGCTACCAGTAGCTGCTCGCATAAAATTCAAGGCATTAATGTTTGCCTACAAAACCACCACTGGCTCTGCACCCCTTTACTTAAATTCATTACTTCAGACTTATGTGCCCTCTAGAAGTTTGCGTTCTGCAAGTGAACGACACATTATTGTGCCGTCCCAAAGAAGCAAAAGATCACTTTCACTGACTTTTTCATTAACTGTTCCCTCCTGGTGGAATGACCTGCCCAACTCAATCCGAGCAGCTGAGTTCTTAGTGTAAGGTCTGTTTGGGTTTTGTCATGTTCATGTTTTCATGTCTTTTATTTTGTAATTGTTTCATGCTGTTAGTGTCATGCTTCCCTTGCCCTCTTGTCTTCATGCTATTGGTTCCTCTGTTCATTGTGTCATGTTCTGATTGGTTGCCTAGGTCATGTGTCTTGTTTCCCATTGGTTTGTTCATTTCATGTGACCCTCTTTGTTTGCTATAAGTAGCCATGTCATTGCCTTTGTTCCTTGTCGTGTATTGAATGTATATGTCCTGCTGTCGGTTAGTGTTAGTGTAGTCAAGTCAAGTCAAGTCAAGTCTAGTCTAGTCTGTTCAAGTCAAGTCAAGTCAAGTCTGTGTTTATTGTTTGGATTCTGGATCACTTTGTAAATAAAGCTGCACTTGGGTTCATCTTCAAAATTAATCCAGCAGATCATCTTGTTTGCCTTAGTCAAGGTAATTGCTCCATTGAGGATTATGTGAAGGACTTTTGTGGGCTTCGTCACCAGGTAGATTTTAATGATACGTTCCTTAAGGACATTTTCTGTTTTGGTTTGAACAAAAACATTTCACAATTAATGCCACGCAATACCCCGCACTGGTCACTGGAACAATACATTGACTTTGCACTCCGTTTGGCTGGCTCACCATTTACTGTGGGGATAGTTGATGAGGAATCCTGCTATCCTCCAGTATCAGCCACACCTAAATGTTTGCACATTATGTCTGGGATTATTCAAGTCACATCAGAATCTATGGAACCTGCTAACGTCATGTCTGCCACGTCAAGTCCTGCTAACGTCATGTCTGCAACGCCAAAGCCTGCTAACGTCGTTCCTGCTAATCCAGGACCTACTAACATCATGCCAGTTAAGTCAAAGTATACTCATGTCATGCCTGCTACACCAAGTCCTCTTCACGTCACGTCTGACAAGCTAGAGCCTGCTCACGTCATGTCTGCTACGTCAAGTCCTCTTCACATCACGTCTGACAAGCTAGAGCCTGCTCACATCATGCCGGTCACTCAAGAGATTCTTCTCAACATGGCCGCCATTGAAGAGCTTCGTTGCAAGATGGCCACCACACAAGAGTCTCTTCACAAAATGGCTAGAGTCTCGTCACGTTTCGGCTGATCTTCAAGAGTCTTGTCACGTCCCAGCTAATCGTCCAGAGTCTCGACACGACATGGCCACCATTTCAGAGCCTCATCCCATCATGGCCACCATTTCAGAGTCTGCTCACGCCACGCCTGAGTCCCCGGCCAAGATGGCCGCCACGCCTGAGTCTCATCATAACATGGCTGCCATTTCAGAGTCTGCTCACATCAAGCCTGCTACGCCGGCCAAGATGGCTGTCACGCCTAATTCCCCGGCCAAGATGGCCGTCATGTCTGATTCCCCGACCAAGATGGCCACCACACCTGATTCCCCTGCCAAGATAGCCGCCACGCCTGATTCCCCGGGCCAAGATTGCCGCCACGCCTGGGCCTCTTCACAAGATGGCCGCCACGCCTGAGCCTCTCTACCTCATGGGCTAAGGATTTTTTTTTGGGGGGGGCTATAGTACCCAAGCTCTTGCGAATGCGGAGCTTGGGCGAGGACTGAAAAGACTGATTGCTAGTGTGATGGACCCACCACTGATGTCAGTGCGAGCGGCTGACATTCCAGTGGTCCCTACGCTCTGAAGCCCGCCAGGCATCCCACTGTCTTCTGCACTGCCCGTAATGGCGGTCGCTATTTTGAGAGTGTGGGCTGCACACTGTGCTCAAGAGGCCTCTGCTGTCCACGAGTCTGTCTCAGAGGTAGCGGCATCCACTGTAGAACCTCCAGAGGTGACGGCGTCTGCTGCAGAACCTCCAGAGGTGGCACCGTTAGGCTTCTGAACTCTTTGCTTTTCCTGTCACGGCCACGGAGGCCGTTCTCGAAATCACTGCCTGTCCTGTCACGGCCACGGAGGCCGCTCACGAACTCACTGCCTGTCCTGTCATGGCCACGGAGGCCGTTTACGAACTCACTGTCTGTCCTGTCACGGCTAAGGAGGCTCCGCCATGTCTCCCTGCTCTGCCTGTTCTGCTTCATGGGCCTGGCCCTCCATCCCACCCCCTGGACTACCTCCAGTCCTTCACCCTCCTGGACGTTTTGTTGTTTTGGTTGGGGTGGATGTTGCATTAGGTCGTCATGAGCCGCCCATAGAGGGGGATCTGTAAGGTCAGTTTGGGGTTTTGTCATGTTCATGTTTTCATGTCTTTTATTTTGTAATTGTTTCATGCTGTTAGTGTCATGCTTCCCTTGCCCTCTTGTCTTCATGCTATTGGTTCCTCTGTTCATTGTGTCATGTTCTGATTGGTTGCCTAGGTCATGTGTCTTGTTTCCCATTGGTTTGTTCATGTCATGTGACCCTCTTTGTTTGCTATAAGTAGCCATGTCATTGCCTTTGTTCCTTGTCGTGTATTGAATGTATTTGTCCTGCTGTCGGTTAGTGTTTAAGTCAAGTCAAGTCTAGTCATGTCAAGTCTGTGTTTATTGTTTGGATTCTGGATCACTTTGTAAATAAAGCTGCACATGGGTTAATCTTCAACATCACCTTCAACTTCAACTTCAGTGGACTGATCATTACACTTAGCCATCTTCAAGAAATGACTAAAAACACATCTCTTCCATCTTTATTTGACCCTCTAGCTCTTGCACTTTCTATTCTATTTTAATTCTACTTTATCTATTTATCTTTTTTTATTAAAAAGACACTAGCTTTTTCTATTCTATCTACTTGTTTTTCTTTGTGTGTGTGTGTGTGTATGTTTATTTATATATATATATATAAAATAAATACCTTACTATGTGTACTGCGTTAGACTAACCGAGACTTGTCATTTGCACTTACATATTGTTGCTCTTTTGTTAGTTTTGATTGCTTCTGTTGTCCTCATTTGTAAGTCGCTTTGGAAAAAAGCATCTGCTAAATGACTAAATGTAAATGTAAACTTACCGAGAGGTTTAGTTTTGTCTGTTATTGGAAACGAAAACCCTGGGTTTCCCTTTTCTGGGGTTAACAAACTCTGAGTTGATAACAAAACCCGCTTTCTGGAATATACCCCTGGGGCTTGTACCATGATAGTGGCTGAACAAACTCAGGGTTACAGGATTAGTTTTGAGTTGACAAAACCAAACCATTCCAATCTGGCTTTGTTGGTACCATGATGCTGACCATCAACTTTCTCTGTCAAATCAGGCTTTGATCCTGAGTTAATGAAGCACGAGCACTTGAAAGCGTGACATCAGTAATGAACAGCCAATCACATGCCTTTTAACTGTGATTCACTTCTCGCAATTCACTGCTATAGATTAAAAAAAATGAAAAATATTAATTTAAATACATTTACACAGCAAGGTGGAAAGAGCCCTGCAGAGAATAGTTCAGACGGCCCAGCACATCGTCGGAGGTGAGCTTCCTCCGGAATATCATCAGAGACTCCTCCCACCCTAGCCATGAACTCTTCTCGCTGCTACCATCAGGCAGACAGTACTGCAGCATCAGGACCCGATCCAGCAGAACGCAAGACAGCTTCTTCTCGCAGGCCATCAGACTACTGAACTCCAGATGGCAAAATGATACTCACCCACCTACCCTACCCCTCACACTGGATTCCATCTACACACCAGCCACACTGACTCTGACAGCACTGTCGCATGTCTAGAACTGCATAGCATAGAACACATGCAGCTCCATCTTCTCTTCTGCATTAACAAACTACTGCACTGAACTTCACAGTAAAACACTAGTATACATCACTGCAAGTCATATATAAAAGCTATACATAAATTTATAAGTCTCTTGAGTACAGTGGCTGCGTTTCACAAAACCATAGGGTGAATGAAAACATCCTGCAAAGTTTTAAATCTTAACTATAAATTAAACTTTAAATTATACACACCGTGTATAAAGTTATTGTCTCTCAAAAGAAAGAGTCAACTCTGAATCATTGAAACGAGTCGTTTTGAAAACAAATCCCAAGCCGTTTCATGTTGACGTCAATATGAAACATTAGCATATTGCCGAAATGTTTGGGAGTCGTTGAGCAAGTAAGGTAAACATAAATGCATATTATAAGACAATGAAAGTGTTTTTGACCTTGCATGCATGTCAACCTGTTATTGGGGACTCCCAAAACCAAAATATGAACCTTTCATAACCCATAATAGGGGAGTTGGTATGTATCAGACACTTGCACTTAACATTTTATGAAAATCAAGCTCAAATGGAGTTAACAAGGTTTTTGACCAGCGAATGACGGAGATCTGTATTTTGTCTGTCAGTACAACAGCCGCATCTGAGGCAGCAAGTGCATCACATTATATGCTTTCAGCAACTTACAGGTTATAACATTTAATGTAGCTATACGGGCGCTTAGTTTTTCATGTCGTTTAATACACTTAGCCAAAATCTCATGATATAGATGATGAAGCGCTATATGCACAGGATATTTAAAACGTAGCCTACAAAAGTAGCCTATATTGGTTACAACTAGATGGCAAAAGCTATTCTCCGCTCTTCAAATACACATTAGCCTTTACAGACATAGTGTTTTAATGAAGAAAACGCTGTACTTATTCAAACATCAGTTATTTATTATTTACACTTGCATTGCGAGCAAGCCAAGATCTGTCTCCAGGCTGTGCGCACTGCGAGGCGGGGTGAAGTTATGAGGTTTTGCCAGTAGCCCCTCACTGCAGAACACAAGATCCAGGGGGCGTGGTTGGATCCACATCTAGGGGGTGGAGATTGGTAAGTTAAGTGGTGGAGATGGGTATGTTTAGGGGTGGAGATGGGTGGGTTTAGGGATCAGAGGGTGGAGACAATTAGGTTTAGGTATATATAAGGTGGGAGGAGTTGGACCATCTCGGTTTCGCTGACAGTTTAGTGATAAGCTCTTTTGAATGCTTTTCATTGTTTAAATATTTGTAAAAACCCTCAATAGCAGTGATTTAAAACAATAATAACGAAATATAATAGAGAGTTTGGATTTTCCACGGCACACCTGACTGGGCTTGGGTATGTCGACTGCCATACGGAAACGCCGCCCCTCCTTGTGTTGTGACAAGTCAGAAGCGTGTGGATCCATTTGCAGCTTTTATTAGAATAGTCAGACAATACAGGGTAAAATACCGGCAAGGCAGAACAGCAGAGACAAGGCAGAGACAGAATCGTGTACCAGACGAGAGATCGGGGCAGGCAGCTATGAAGCACCTGACGCCGGGGTCTCCCACGGGGTCGGGGGGCCGGTTTCTCTGGATGCGTTCTGTGAAACTCCTCAGTGAGTGTGGGGTCCAGGATGTCTCCAGCGTTAACCCAAGATCGCTCCTCCGGACCGAACCCCTCCCAATCGACCAGATACTGGAGGGTACCGCCCCGGCGTCTGGAGTCTAGCAACTCATGCACTCGATACGTCTCCTCGCCATCGACCAGGAAAGGCAGGGGGGTCTGCGGTCTGGCCTCCTCCTCCGTCTCTCCTCTCGGGCCACCAGCAGGTTTCAGAAGTGAATGGAATGTTGGGCAGGCTTTGGAGAATCGGTCAACAATGGTGAGTATAGTGGTGTTACCTTGAGACTTGGGCAGGTCGGTGATGAAATCGATGGCAATATGAGACCAAGGTCGTTGTGGTGTAGGTAGTGGATTTAGCAAACCGGCTGGAAGCTGTCTCGGGGATTTGGATGTGTTGCATGTGATACAATTCTGGATAAATTTAGTTGTGTCAGTCAGCAACGTGGGCCACCAGAATAGGTTCTTGAGTAGACCTTCTGTGGCAGTGATTCCAGGATGACCCAAACTGAGCGTTACGTGTACTTGGGTTATAAGTCGTGGTCGAAGGGATTCAGGGACATAGGTGAGGTTTGCAGGGCATTCAGGAGGTGGCGGATTTTGAAGATTCAGATGTTTTATCTCAGTCATGATATCCCATTGTACTGGTGCCAAGAGCAACTTGTTGGGAATGATATTGTCGTTGGAGATGGAATGGATTGTTTCCTCAGTTTGGCGAGAGAGAGCGTCAGCCTTGGTATTCTTGGTGCCTGGCCGGTATGTCACCGTGAACCGAAACCTCGTGAAAAATAATGCCCATTCTGGATAAATTTAGTTGTGTCAGTCAGCAACGTGGGCCACCAGAATAGGTTCTTGAGTAGACCTTCTGTGGCAGTGATTCCAGGATGACCCAAACTGAGCGTTACGTGTACTTGGGTTATAAGTCGTGGTCGAAGGGATTCAGGGACATAGGTGAGGTTTGCAGGGCATTCAGGAGGTGGCGGATTTTGAAGATTCAGATGTTTTATCTCAGTCATGATATCCCATTGTACTGGTGCCAAGAGCAACTTGTTGGGAATGATATTGTCGTTGGAGATGGAATGGATTGTTTCCTCAGTTTGGCGAGAGAGAGCGTCAGCCTTGGTATTCTTGGTGCCTGGCCGGTATGTCACCGTGAACCGAAACCTCGTGAAAAATAATGCCCACCTGGCCTGTCGGGGGTCTAGACGCTTAGCTGAGCGCAGATACTCAAGGTTTTTATGATCCGTGAGAACGATGAATGGAAGAGCAGCTCCCGGGGTTTAGACGCTTAGCTGAGCGCAGATACTCAAGGTTTTTATGATCCGTGAGAACGATGAATGGAAGAGCAGCTCCCTCCAGCCAATGACGCCATTCCTCAAGAGCTAACTTTATGGCAAGAAGTTCACAGTTGCCCACGTTGTAATTCCGCTCTGCGGCTGTGAGTTTGCGGGAGAAAAAGGCACATGGATACATCTTCGCTGGTGAGCCATGACGTTGAGACAGTATTGCCCCTACCCCCATGTTAGAAGTGTCAACCTCTACAATGAACTCACATTCTGGGTCGGGGTGTCGAAGGATGGGTGCGGAAGTGAACCGAGTCTTTAGTTCGTTGAATGCTTGACGTGACTCTGGTGACCAAATCAATCTAGCAGCGTGACGTTTAGTCAAGGTTGTCAGAGGGGTGGCGACTGCACTGAAGTCTCTGATAAATCGCCTGTAGAAATGTGCAAATCCTAGGAAACGTTGTAATTCTTTGACTGTTTGGGGTTGTGGCCAGTCCAGGACTGCTTTGACCTTCCTTTCGTCCACTGCTACCCCCTCCTGGCTGATCACGTAACCGAGGAACGAAATGCTGGTCTGATGGAATTCACACTTTTCAGCTTTGGCGTAGAGTTGGTATTGCATGAGGCATTTCAGCACTGATCTGACGTGATGAATGTCTTCCTCCAGAGTGTTTGAATAAATCAGTATATCATCAATGTATACGATTACCCATCTGTCGAGCATGTCATGGAAGATGTCTTTCATGAACGACTGGAAGACTGATGGACTGTTGGCAAGGCCGAAGGGCATAACCAAGTATTCATAGTGCCCACTAGTGGTCGAGAATGCCGTCTTCCAATCATCTCCCTCTCTGATACAAATCAGGTTGTAAGCATTGCGTAGGTCTAGCTTTGTGTAATACTTGGCCCGGCGAAGCTGTTCTAGCTCGGCTGGGACTAGGGGCAAGGGATACCGGAACTTAGTGGTGATGTCGTTGAGGCCACGGTAATCAATGCATGGCCGCAAACCTCCATTATTTTTTTTTACGAAGAAGAACCCGGCTGAAGCGGGAGAGGTTGAGGGTCGGATGTATCCTTTAGCTAATTCCTCCTCGATGTAGAGTCTCATGGCTTCGGATTCTGGTTGTGATAACGGGAAGATTCTACCTTTGGGAGGATTGGCACCGGGTGTTAAGTCTATGGCACAGTTGACAGAACGGTGAGTGGGGAGCTGAGATGCTTTCTGTTTACTGAACGCCTCGGTGAGATCAGAGTATTCTGGTGGCAGGTTCAGATTTTCTGGGCTCTGAACAGGCGGGGAAGGTGCATGACTGGAAGCTCGGGGAACCTTTGAGAGACAACGATCTTGGCATGTAACATACCACTGAAGAATTTGTCCCTCTTTCCAAGAGACGCGTGGATTATGTGTGCGCAGGCAGGGTAATCCCAGAATAATAGAGTGGTTGGGCGAGTGGACGACGTAGAATCGGATGAATTCAGAGTGCAGGGTTCCTATTTGCAATTTGACTTCTTCTGTGATGCGTAAAAGAAGCATGGATTAAAGGCAAGTGCTCACAGTATTTTCCAATGAGGGCAGAACTGAGTGTGTGTAATGACTTGTTGCGTAACAGTAGAATTGTTATTCCAGTATCAATGCGTCAAGATATGCTTCGTCGTATACATGAAGGGCATCTTGGTATTGAAAAATGCAAGTGTAGAGCCAGACAAGCTGTTTATTGGCCTGGAATTAATATGCATATTGAGGAATTAATCAGTAAGTGGGATGTCTGTTTGCGTCATCACTATAAACTGGCAAAAGAACCAATGCTGATTACTGATGTGCCTACTCAACCATGGCAAAAAGTAGGAACTGATCTGTTCCAGTTGAATGGTAAGGATTTTTTGGTAGTTATTGATTACTATTCCAATTATCCTGAAATTGAACAGCTCCGTTATACAACAACGAGTGATGTGATTAATCACATGAAATGCATTTTTGCCAGGCATGGAATTCCCTTCATTTTGCAAAGTGATAATGGTCCTCAGTATAGTATTCGTGAATTCAGACTGTTTGCAGAACAATATGGCTTTAAGCATACAACGTCGAGCCCCCTTTATCCAAAGGCAAATGGAATTCATAGGGGCATTCACTATAAACATAATTTATTTTCAACCTTAGGCATACACGACTTTCTGGCGAAAGTGAATCTAGCAGCCTGTGTGAAATGCGCTCGGCTGTACTGTTCTGCATCAGTACAAATACGTGCACACGTTGCGCGAGTTTTGCTTGCTTGAGTGTTTCTGAATTATATGAGTGGCTTTGGAATATAAATCGCAGCACGTTTCAGATGAAAAAACGCAACTTCTATTTCTGAAAATATCACAGTTAGGAGATTAATAGCGAGTGGTTCCCTGCATTATTACAGCAAAGCGTGTGATTACAGAACTGAGCCGCTGCAATAGAGCAGCTCTAATGCTGTTAAATTAAAAATGATGTACCACAGAGCAAAAAAATGAACAGTGAAAGTAACAAAAACTTGTAAAATACATTTTAATGGGCATAATTAAGTGTGAAAATAACAGAAGGATATACAGTGAAACCAAAAATTATTATATAATTTTTTATATATATATATATAT
>NW_015506261.1:165482-166792 GCF_001515645.1 Sinocyclocheilus grahami | reverse complement strand
GCATTACCGCCACCTACTGATCTGGAGTGTGGATCAGGACCGTACTCTTCACTAAATTCTATTATATAATCCCGTGTCCTTTAAATAATGCATTAAAAATTTAAAGTTTTTATCCCCTGATTAATTCCCCAAAATGTTCATCAAATTAAGTTTTTCTTTATTTTCCTTGAGGACATCAATCAGTATCTTTCTTTCCTTTCCGTATCTTGGACACTTCATTATAACATGCTCTACATTTTCCTCCATATTACAATATTCACATTTTCCAGTTTCATGTCTCCCCATTCTCTTCAAACTGCTATTAAGAGCAGTATGGCCAAATTTAAGCCTTGAGATTATAGTTTCCTCATGTCTATTTCTTCCTGTTACTCTGTACTTACCAACAATTCTTTGAATGCTATAACACCATCTCCCTGTTCTTTCTTCTTCCCAATATTTCTGCCATCTATTCTTCACATGCTGCTTGATTACACACTTCATTTCACTCTTACCATACTTTATCTGCATATCTATGTCTACTTTCGTTGTTGCTTCCTTTGCATATTCGTCTGCTAACTCATTTCCTTTTACTCCCACATGCGCTGGTACCCAACAGAAAGCTACAGAAATTCCCATCATCTGGATCCTATATATTGTTTGAAGAATCTCAATCATTATATCTGCTCTGCTCTCTGAATGACATGTTTTAATTGTAATTAAAGATGAACTTGAATCAGAACATATGAGTGTTCGCGTTGGCTTATGTTCCTCCACTCATTGCAATGCCAGTAAAATTGCAATCATTTCACCATTTGTGTAAATTGACAAATTATCTGTGATTCTTTTACTGACTTTAACATTAAATTCTGGGATACTAAATGCCACACCTACTTTGTCTTCCATATTTTTCGATGCATCAGAATATATTTGAACATAACCATAATAATTTTCATGAATGTACTTATGTGCTATTTGAGCATTTGATTTGAACTTATCCTTATTTTCCTCACTTAACAATGTCACATCTACCGTAGGTTGAGATATTAACCACAGAGGGATTGTAGACCACGGAACTGTAGGGCTTATTGGAGTTTAACCAATTTCCATTTCTTTTACCACTCTAGGCACCTCCCATCCAAAACCTTTGATTTCTTTTACTTTTTCCCAGAAAGGTTTTAGAACTACCCTAGCTGGGTGTTCTTGACTATGTCCTAATATATTGACCCAATATCTTAGTGACAGTTCAATTCTTCTAAGATCTAAAGGCATTTCTCCCATTTCAATCTGCAAGGCTGCAGTTGGTGTAGATCTCATCGCCCCCGTACATAATC
>NW_015506261.1:159254-165428 GCF_001515645.1 Sinocyclocheilus grahami | reverse complement strand
TCTTGGAATTGATTGTTTTGCTGCTTCTATTATACCTCCACAAACTATTCGATTTAATTCCTCTATTTCCTCATCACTATTAATTACTCCCATCATTTCATCACTTATCTCCCTGAATTTCACCCAATCTGCTTTACTAAATACCCATCTTTCTGACCCACTTGACTCATTTATTTAATTTCTTATACCTATTTCTATAAAAATTGGATATTGATCACTTCCTAACGTACTATCTTTCTTAACTTCCCACCAACATAATCCTGCTATAGCTTCCGATACAACTGTAATATCAACCGCCTTTTCCTTCCCATTTACCACATTTATTCTAGTGCCATCTCCGTTGTTTACACATACTAAATTTTTTAGTTCCATTAATTCCTCTATTACGTCCCCATTTGAATCATTATAACTATCCCACAACGTATTATGCCCATTAAAATCTCCACAACAAATAACCTTACCCTCTAAATTTATTGCAATTTCCTGTTTTCCAATGTTATTTTCTTACATGGATTATAATAATTTACTGTTTTAATATTTCCTTCATTTGTCCAAACTTCAATTACTAAAAATTCCAATTCCTTTCCTTTTACCATTACCGTATAATGCATATTCTGTTTGATAAAAATACCCCCCCATTCATTTCTAAATCATTGATAAAACTTTTGAATTCCTGTCCATTTGCCAATAGACTCCTTGCATTCCATTGAATTATAAACATTAACTCTATCCAATTTGGCTTGAAGATCTTCCTTCCGACTCAAGTCTTCTGGTAATCTGTTCCCAAGAAAGGTTTCTGACTGACAAAAATTTCTCAGCACCTTTTGTAATAACTTTAATTTTCTCAGTTTTCTGTTTTACCTGATCAGTACAATTGATAACATATGCTATGAACAATTTTCTATGTTCATTGATACCCCTTTTAGGTTTCTCACAGTATCCTGGGTTCTTACATCTTTGGCTGCCCCCTCCTTTGTTTTTCCTTCTTGAATTCTTTTCACTGCATAACTTATATTACTCTTTGTTTTAATTTGTTGGACCGCCACTGCTCTTTTCCTTACCTCACATCCTCCATATGTTACACTATAATCTCCACCACAGTTACAACACGCTACCTTCACATTTCCCCCACATTCCTCATACCTACGATCTCCCCCACACTTTGCACATCTTTGTTTTCCTCTACACACTGCAGCAATATGTCCATATCTCTGACATTTGTAACACCTAAGAGGTGGTGGAACATATTCTCTGACATAGTAGCTCATGTATCCTATTTTAACCCTTTCTGGAAGTTTTTCATCTTGAAAGTCAATTAACACAGACAAACTGGCAACTCGTTTTCCATTGACTGTTTTATTTAATCGTCTCACATTCGTCACTATTCCTCCTAGCATATTCTTTTTGATGTGGTCCAAATCCTCTTCGACTGGAACACCCCATATTACTCCCCGTGTCCCCGTTTTTCCCATGTATTACTTTTTTATCCACTACAGTCTTCTTGCATACCCTTCCAATATGCAACGCTTCATTCCTTTGTCTTACATTTGATCAATATATTCCCGTCATAAAGGATTTTTGCTATTTCTATCTCTCCCAGCTTCTTCTTTAAATCTTTGGTAAGTGCAATTGGACTTAAACCTATGTGTTCATCTTCTTTCCTCATTACAAGTATAATCTTGAATTCTTCCCTTTCCGATCTCCTCCGAATCGTCCGCTCATTTTCCTCGGAACTACATTCTTCCAGACCCCTTTTTTTGCTTACGTTATTTATGTTTCTATTCCCTCCTTCCTGACTTCTTCCTATATCCCGCTCTTTTTCACGCCCTACCGCTATCCATTCTTCACTATTCATGTCATCATCTTCATACCAAGATCCTTCTCTCCTGACCCATTCACTAACCAGTTCCTGACAAAAAAACTGAGCACGAGAGGATCTAAAATAGGGAAGGGCTAATGAGGAATGAATGGCAACAGGTGTGACAGAAAACACAAGAGAATTAAGGATAAGAGTGGGAGGGGAAAAACACCACACAGACAGCGGAGCACATGGTGAGCTGTCAAAACAAAACCCATGTGCTCGGAGACCAAGCTCACAGACACAGAGAGACAATCAGAAGAATTCATGACAATCGGTGGGTATGACTGTGACAAACCCGTGCCGGTAAAGCGTTCTATCTGGCGTGATATCCTGATGGTAAGTGTTTTAAACGCAATTATAATTGGGAGTGGGGACAATATAATGACTAGTAATATATCTCCTTTTGGGTTCATGGTAGGATTCTCCCTCTCGCTCTATGCCGTGATTGTTTGCTGCTGTCTTCGCGCTGTTAAAGAGCTGCTTTTTATACAGACGCTGTCGTCCCCATTAATTGAAAGGGACTGCTTATCTGTTTCTTATCGTGCCATTTTAGTGCCCTACTTCACATTTTTTGGTTTGTTATGGGAGGCTTGACCATCTCTTTTCGTTTACATACAAGATAAAAACTGGCCCCTGTCTTTTTTCTTTTTCTTTTTCTTTGATTTAAACCATTTTGTTTTGTTTTCCTTTGTGGAAGTATAGTTTGCTTGGTTGATTTGATTTTTCTTTTCTTTATTCCTGTAAAATGCATTAAAGTTTTGTGGTTGTAGTTTTTGTTGCACATAATCAGCCATCGATTACTGCAACTGTACTTGTATGTGACCATTTACTGAGTTTGAGTGTTTTGTAATAATCTCAGGTGATAACTATTCGATCTTTCTAAGGTTTCATTGTCATCATATTACTTTTTGAGTGGTTGGAGTATTTTTCCCTGGGTTTAATTCCTAGGGTAGCATAGTCGTATTTTCTTACCAGTAAAAACTCAGGTTGATCTCTCAAAATTGCACCCCCCCGCCACATTCACAATCCAAAATTGCTCTTTAAAGCATTAAAAACACTAAATTAAAAGTTAAAATCAATGAATTAAAAATGAAAATAAATAATAGAAATCAGACAACATTTTAACTGATAAGAAGAATACATATTTAACTAATTTGAGCTAGTAATTAGGTAGTAGCTAGTCATTAATAACATTCAAATACATTACTGCTATCATTAAAATACACCTATGTAGGATTAAAATTCTACATGTCACATTTAATGTCCAACAACAAATATTTTAGCAGAAAGTATATTTTACTCAGAATTATTGTGCTATTATATTTAGCATGCATGCGCGCAGTAGAGCTTGTTTACTCGCAAATCCTCGCCCGCTCCTGACAGTAAAATAAATATATTTGCATGACTTTCTAACATTTACATGTGAAACATATACCTGTGACGTGTCCGTTATGCACTGAGGAAAACACAACGTCTCAAATGCATTAAACCGCACAAATATTCGCTGTTTGCCATAGTGGATCGATTTGATCCATGAGCGACCTTAAGGGCTGCTTAAGAATAAGCGAGCACATCATATCATCCTGACTCATTGAACCTGGATCGAATTAGTGAGATTGCGTGAATTTAAATAGTCTTTTATGAAACAGCCCCCTGCTTTCTGGAATACCCCCCTGATAGTGTCCAAAACAGTGCTCTGGAGTAACTAAGCAGAGACATTACTAACTTGACTACTTTTTTAACAGTTTGACAGTTGTTTTAAAAGTAGTTTATCTCACCCAGTACTGAGCTAAATGTGTATATAGTTTAAGGTTGTGATCATTCACTGTTTGACTCTATTGGCACTTTATGTATTTATCTATTCAGATGTTGTTGCTTTAATTCATCTTCATTGTTATTGTGGCAGATAAATGCTCCTACATTTCCACCACCCTTCATACTGTAGGAGAAACAGTATAGACCATATTGGATTAATTTAGTAAGTTCAAGTAATATTATCTTCTAAAAATCAAATAAAATTGACATCTATGAAGATTTTGAAAATCACAATAGTAATTTCTCAACTAACCAATGTCTGCAGGAGAATGTTAACGAGTGGGTCCTCTCTTACTAATTTCACTTTAACGAGGAACCCAGGTGATGAAAATCTGTGTTACTTTAAAACCCCTGACTCAACACTTGTTTTGGAAAGCAATGTTAGATTGTTGATTGTGCAAACTTTACTCAAGATGGCTGTTTCAAATCTGATGTGTTTGGTGTTTTTGTGTCACCAATTGGTGCTCAATGGTGAAGTTGTTCCCACATTGACGTAGTGTTTTAAATATGTTATTTTTTATGTGTCTTTCTTTAACCTTATATTTTGTCTTCAGGATTTGCTTCTCCAATTGGCTATTCTTTATACCAGGCTGGTAGTGAGCAAGTGCGCTTGGAGAAGAAAGGTTTTTAAATTTGTGTGGTCATGATGGCATTCTGTTTTTTTTTTTTTTGTTTTTTTGTTTTTTGAGTACGTGATGTCGTTGATTTAATGGGGCATACTGACTTTCTGTGTTATTAGTGAAACAATACGGTCACAATATAAGAATACAGAAATACAGCGGTGTGTGTGTGATTCACCCGAAATGCAGTTCAGATGTAAATTTAGCATTAAATGTTTGTGCCTCAAATGTTAAACCCAGGTCTTAGCTGAGGATTTAAAATGGGGCAATTAAAGTGTTAAACGTGGTTTTTTTTTTTATTTTTTTTTTTTTTTTTAATGCATGTAATCAGGGACTGAGTGCAAACAAGTCTTACAGTAGTTTGTTATTCAAATTATGAATACGGTTCTGATCTCTGTGCCATGTGTAGTGGGAGGGCAAAGTCAAAAACTATACAGGTCCACCCCTGATGTAGTTCCACACTTAACACTTCAATGAAGCATACTTTTTAAGTTTATCATGTCTTGGTTAAAATGTTTTTTTTGTACGTTCCAAAATGTATTTCTTTTGAAGTTGAGACGTGTACCGTTGTACTCCAGTTCTTGCCTCTTGTTTTCCAGATGGCCCCTTGTCCTGTCCTTATGCAAGCCAAAACCCAAACCCGCCAGTGATAGCAAAGTGCAACTTGGCTGTTCTGCTGTCTTTGAAGAATGTATCTGGGCTAGTTATCCAAAAGGGTAATATTTTCTGATGATACTTTACCATGAGGAAAGCTAGTTTCATCTTAGCTGACATGTTTTATGTAGGTTTTGATGTGAATTTGTCTGCAGAGTCCAGCCCTCTCACTGTCAAGGAGTCAGGCACTTTGCCCGCTGAGGTTGATGGGAAGCTGACTGTGTCTAGCCCTCTGCCTGCTGAGGAGACCAGTTCGCAGCCTACCAAGGAGTCTAATGCTATCCCAACTGGGGGATCTAGCTCTCTGCCTGTTGAGGAGTCCAGCCCCCAGCCTGCCAAGGAGTCCAGTGCAATCCCAACTGGGAAACCTAGCTCTCTGCCTGCTGAGTCCAGCCCTCACCCAGTTGCAGAGGCCAGCAGCCCGCCTGCCCAGGAGCCCTCTCACTGTCAAGGAGTCAGGCACTTTGCCCGCTGAGGTTGATGGGAAGCTGACTGTGTCTAGCCCTCTGCCTGCTGAGGAGACCAGTTCGCAGCCTACCAAGGAGTCTAATGCTATCCCAACTGGGAAACCTAGCTCTCTGCCTGCTGAGTCCAGCCCTCACCCAGTTGCAGAGTCCAGCCCCCGGCCTGCCAAGGAACCTAGCCCTCATCCAGTTGCAGAGTCCAGGCCCCAGCCTACCAAGGTGTCCAGTGCAATCCCAGCTGGGGAACCTAGCTCTCTGCCTGCTGAGGAGTCCAGGCCCCAGCCTGACAAAGAGCCCAGCCCACACCCAGTTGCAGAGTCCAGCCCCCAGCCTACCAAGGAATCCAATGCTATCCCAGCTGGGGAACCTAGCTCTCTGGCTGCTGAGGAGTCCAGGCCCCAGCCTGACAAAGAGCCCAGCCCACACCCAGTTGCAGAGTCCAGCCCCCAGCCTACCAAGGAATCCAATGCTATCCCAGCTGGGGAACCTAGCTCTCGAGTCCAGCACCCAGCTTGCCAAGGAACCCAACACTCTACAAGCTGGGGAATCCAGCTCTCTGCCTGCTGAGGAGTCCAGCCCCCAGCCTGCCAAGGAGTCCAGTGCAATCCCAGTTGGGGAATCTAGCTCTCTTCCTGCTGAGGAATCCAATGTAATCCCAACTGGGGGATCTAGCTCTCTGCCTGCTGAGGAGTCCAGGCCCCAGCCTGACAAAGAGCCCAGCCCACACCCAGTTGCAGAGTCCAGCCCCCAGCCTACCAAG
>NW_015506261.1:153567-156505 GCF_001515645.1 Sinocyclocheilus grahami | reverse complement strand
TTTTTTTTTTTTTGGTAAAATAGCGTTTTGTTTTTTTTTTTTTTTTTTTTTTTTTTAAATCTGCATTTGCATCCATCCTAACAGACAATGGTTATGCAGCCTCTACCTTCCTGTGTTCCAGCTAAGTTTAGAACTATTCCACCAAGGTGGTGAAATTATGGCATTGGTGTCAGTTTTAAAACTTATGCTTTGCAGCTGGATTTTTCTGAAACTGTACAGTAGTTCCTTTATTGATGGCAAATATTTTCTTTGAGCCTTATTCATGAACCTCTCCGTATTTAAAAACTGCCTGTGTAAGGATGGGCACAGTTCTGTTTTCAAAGTAGTTAGGTTTGCGTATTGTATGTCTTCGTGCAGTGTCAACATTCACCACCTGGACTTTTCCAAACTTTTGGGGTTAAGCGAATTCTAAGGCTCAAATATATTAGGCTATTTTTATTCATAACCTTCACGTTGACCATAGTTTTGCACTATTCAAATGTGGTTATATCTGAAATTTCAAGAGGCTTCGGTCCTATGCTCCAAATAAAGTTGAGTACCTCCACAGTGATGTTTTTGGTGATTGCAGGATGAAAGTTGCTTTGTTTCTTATGTTCAGGCCATACTTGGCACCAGATTTTATGCTGCCAAATCCCAGGTCATGTTATCCAAATCAGCTAATGTTAAATATAGGTTTTGTTTTTATTTATTTTGACCGCTGGTTCTTTGGCCTGTGGCTGCCCTTTGCAAAAAGCACAAAGGCTGTAGTGTTCAGTTATGCATTTAAAATGGTTTAATCTTGGCTAGCTTCACCTGTCAAAAAGACCAGCCTACAAACCACATCAAGAAATAATCAACTTTGTCAAAAGACAACTATAAATATGTAAAATAGGATAAAATGCAGTAGTCTGTGACAGTAGATGGGACATAAATCATCTAACAATTTCAAAAGGATATTAGGATCTATTTTAAAACTGTCAACCTTGCGACAAAAAGGTATTAAAACTGGGACACTTTCGCATCATTTTGGTGTTTATATATATAATTTGAGGATATTTTGTGTTTTTGTGTATAGTTTTGTTTTATTATTATTAGCACTGTGCTGGGAACTTTTGGATTTTACCCCTGGCTTTTTTGTAAAAGTGCTGGCTAATGCTAAACATAAATTCAGTAAGATTATTTACGCCGGCGCTAATGATGTTTGACTTCACCAGTCGGAGATCACTAAAAATAACATTAAAGAGGTGTGTGAACTTGCAAGTATGATGTCAGACACTGTTATATGCTCTGGTCCCCTCCCTGCTTACCGTGGTGATGAGATACATAGCAGACTGTCATCACTCAATGGCTGGATCTCCAAGTGGTGCCTGCAGACATAGGCGGAGTGTGTGTAAGGCGGCCACGGGGTCTTGGGGCAAAAGTGACCCTGCACAAACAAATTAAATCTATTACATCTGTTGCTATCAAAGTGTAAATGAATAAAAAGTGTCGACGGCACATTAAATTAAGATCTGCTCATGTTGCACCGTATTTCATTTTAGGCGTTTTTACAGTGTTGCACATTATAACCAATCACACACAATTCTGTTGAGCTTAGGAACGCAATGGCCAATCAGAGGCGTTCAGATGAGTCATCGCTGAAAATCATCAGCTTTGTTGAATGCGTGCACGTTCGATAACTGAATTACGCAAAATCTCTCATCATAAACAACAAAGCACAGATGTACGTACAATGTAAGTAAGGGATTTATTTTGCAGTGTAAACAGCTTCAGTGATTATAAAGATAGTTTTGTTTTTTTGAGAGTGCGACAGATCAAAGTTAGTGATAATGTCATTGCTGTACATAATTTATTCGCCGTTAGAATAACCGTGGGAAGGAAACGTTATATAATTATCAATTTCTAATGTTTTAATTCAATTGTAATCACATTAAATACGTATTCAGTCCCATTAAACATATTTTATTGGCCTACATGACACCCATGTCTGGTTCTTGCCTAAAAAGACGTATGATGTATGATGTTTGTAGTTAATAGATTTATCTGCTTTTAGCCTTACCCTGGAGTTGGTTCACCCTCCGCCTATGCCCGCAGAATACCATAGGTTTCATAGACAATTGGACGAGTTTTTGGGGCAGACCTGACCTGTTGAAAAGAGATGGTCTTCATCCCTCCTGGGGAGGTGCCGCTCTTCTCTCTAGAAATATGGCACATAGTCTTAGAGTTTGTACTTGACTAACTGGGGCCCAGGTCAGGAAGCAGACAAACTGGCTAAACCGACCGTCTGCTAGCCGCTTCATGTCATAGAAATCAGTTAATTCTCAGCACATAGAGACTCTTTCACCTAGATATCACACTATAGAGACTGTGTCTGTTCCCCGAAGTAGAGAATACAAAAAACGTCCAAACCAATTTAAGAATAACAATTTAATTGATGTTCAACAAATAGAAACTGTATATAATACAGATAAACAAATTATAAAACTTGGCTTATTGAACATCAGGTCCCTATCTACGAAAGCACTTTTTGTAAATGATATGATCACTGATCATAACCTAGATGTGCTCTATTTGACAGAAACCTGGCTAAAACATAATGATTACATTATTTTAAGCAAGTCTACCCTCCAAAGATTACAAGATTATAAACATGAGCTGCGTCCAAAAGGTAATGGAGGAGGTGTTGCTACAGTTTATAGCAACATCTTCAGTATTTCTCAGAGGGCGGGCTTCAATTGTAACTCGTTTGAAGTAATGGTGCTTCATATAACATTATAGTCAAGTCAAGTCAAGTCTGCTTTATTGTCAATTCTTCCACATGTACAGCACATACACACAGAGAATTGAAATTGCGTTACTCTCAGACCCTTGGTGCATACAGATAACATAAATACAGATAGGTACAGATTAAATACAAAATACAACTATACAAATATACAAATAAGGTAAAATGTAAAAA
>NW_015506261.1:150886-153292 GCF_001515645.1 Sinocyclocheilus grahami | reverse complement strand
CTGTGGTAGATTTTTATTGGTTAAAAGATGAATTGTTCGAGTGTAATCATTAGTAATATAGCCATTTAAATATCTAGTTATACTTCCATTATAACCCTATATGCCTGTGTGTAAATCATGCCTACGTGGCATAAGTACAGACCAAAGATTAGAAACATCTGGGAAACATAAGTGGGGTCTTTTCTTTACCATAACAAGACTAGAGTGGGGGGGCTTTCTCTCTAGAGAATTGTATGCACAAAGGAACCATTCTATGTATGGAAAAACTGTATGGAATATTTACCCCACGCCTCCAAATCCAAATGTATAAAAAGAAGACAAGATGATCATTCTGGAGATGTGTTTTCGCTGCAGAGAGAGCCATCTCCGCTTTATTAATTATTATCATTGATGATGTAATAAAGTGTATCTCCTGGCATCAAAAACAAGACTGAGTGTGGTTCCTAAGATGAAGAGCAGAAGACACCACAAATTGGCGACCACGAAGGGACTGGACAAGAGCAGAGGAGTGGACGGCCACTTTGAGACGGCTGACTGAGACAAGCAGCACACAACAAGTGGTGGCCACCGAATAGGTAAGCAATTTTGCTTGTATAATTGGTGTGTGTTGTTTGCCGGTCTACCCTTGGTGGTAAGGATACTTAAAATCTGCTCTTCCAGAATTAGAAAATAAATAAAAAAAGGGGTTTTGATGCCAGAAGAAATAACTGCATGCACATATTTGGTTTAATATTAGGAAAGCCTTGATGGGTAACCTGAATTGAAGCTGAATGATGTAGGCAGAAATACATTACGTGAAATGGTCTGTATTGATTGTGGATTGGGCCTAAAAGGGCAGCAATCAACAATGAAGCAGATATAATAAAGGATAGCGTGAAAAGACCTACGGATACCGCTTTGAGAAAGAAAAAGATGTAAGGAGGCTCGAAGGGCTGCACGGGTAGGCAGAAATTCCTGCTGGGCACTGATTTTTTACTGAGTTAAGGGAGAAATTGTCAGTAAAAGAACGAGAGCACTGCAGGTCACTCGAGGTAGAGTGTAGTGTTTTGTTGCATGAGACTGAAACTGTGTCTGTGTCCGTGTGAATGTCCGTATGAGTGATGGTGAATGTATGAGAAAATAAATAAATTCCGTATTGGGTGGTTAAGAGCTGCGCACCCTCTTTGTCCATCACTTAAATGTGGCTTGGCGTGGATGGACGCAGCTCGTGATGCACCCGAGAGGGATGAATAAATGATTAGCCCTATAGATAAAGGGAAAAAATATGAATGCTTTAGCCCTATAAAAGGGAAAGCAAATAAAAGCATGAGCCCTGTCTGAATAAAGGGACGAGCAGTGTGAATGTGATTAAGAAAATAATATCAATAAAGAATGAATCAAGATCTTGTATAGACTTTTGCATGTTTGATGTCTGTGTGGAAGAGAAGGAGAAAATTTTCAGAGATCAGTGCAGTAGAAGTGAGATCAAGGAAACAAGTTAAATAAGTATATTAAAAATAATTATAAGTGTGAAAAACAAAAAATAGTAAAGAGAAGTAAAGATAAATAAAGAATTATTTTTTATAAAAGATTACATACTGAGTGATTGTAAAATAGAGTTGAGAAAATCAATTCATATAAAAAGTAAATGCATCAGACAGAATAAAAATATAATTCAAAGATGCATGTCACAGAAAAAAGACAAAAATTAGGAGAAATTGGTTTAAAGAGATAAATTAAAATAGAATTATAATAATATAGGGAAAAAATTAAAAAATATGACAGTCACTCCAGTGGAAATATTAGGATTAGATTATCCACTGTGTAAAGGAGTTAATAAACAAGATATCAAACAAAAATGGCAGGAAGAAAGAAAGGGACAGCAAACAGATATGGTCTCCCAGTAAATCATAATAGGTAAACAGGGAGCAGCTTTAAATATGCCAGAAGGTGAATTTGTTAAAAAATGGTTCAGTGAAACTAATTTGGTCCCACGTATTGCAGTATATTTTAGGAAAAAAATTGGGAAGCAAAAGATTTAGGACCAATGATGAAAAAGGCAGAACAAAGCAAGTGGGAACCAACAGAACATCCATTGATTTTTCATACAGCTGACAAAAATTATATCAAAGTTTTGTGTGCAACCAGTTTGCTGGGAATTCCTGAAGAAGTAGTTATCGGTAAAATGAAAATGACACAGATGACTACAACATCTGAAATAATAAACCAAAATGAGAGTAATATAAGGAAATGCAGCAACAGGTATCAACTGAACTATGGTCTCAACATGACACAAATATTGGATTAATAAAATCAGCAAATCCAAGAAGAGTAAGGGGAGGACATATTAATAAATATAAAATAGGCAAGAAAAATATCAAAAGAGGCAGAAAAAAAAATATGAAGAAAAAGGAAAGATTGTTTTTT
>NW_015506261.1:149113-150850 GCF_001515645.1 Sinocyclocheilus grahami | reverse complement strand
AGGGAGAAATTGTCAGTAAAAGAACGAGAGCACTGCAGGTCACTCGAGGTAGAGTGTAGTGTTTTGTTGCATGAGACTGAAACTGTGTCTGTGTCCGTGTGAATGTCCGTATGAGTGATGGTGAATGTATGAGAAAATAAATAAATTCCGTATTGGGTGGTTAAGAGCTGCGCACCCTCTTTGTCCATCACTTAAATGTGGCTTGGCGTGGATGGACGCAGCTCGTGACGCACCCGAGAGGGATGAATAAATGATTAGCCCTATAGATAAAGGGAAAAAATATGAATGCTTTAGCCCTATAAAAGGGAAAGCAAATAAAAGCATGAGCCCTGTCTGAATAAAGGGACGAGCAGTGTGAATGTGATTAAGAAAATAATATCAATAAAGAATGAATCAAGATCTTGTATAGACTTTTGCATGTTTGATGTCTGTGTGGAAGAGAAGGAGAAAATTTAAAGAGATCAGTGCAGTAGAAGTGAGATCAAGGAAACAAGTTAAATAAGTATATTAAAAATAATTATAAGTGTGGAAAAAATAGTAAAGAGAAGTAAAGATAAATAAAGAATTGTTTTTTTTATAAAAGATTACATACTGAGTGATTGTAAAATAGAGTTGAGAAAATCAATTCATATAAAAAGTAAATGCATCAGATAGAATAAAAATATAATTCAAAGATACATGTCACAGAAAAAAGACAAAAATTAGGAGAAATTGGTTTAAAGAGATCAATTAAAATAGAATTATAATAATATAGGGAAAGAAAAAAAAAATATGCCAGTCACTCCAGTGGAAATATTAGGATTAAAATATCCACTGTGTAAAGGAGTTAATAAACAAGATATCAAACAAAAATGGCAGGAAGAAAGAAAGGGACAGCAAACAGATATGGTCTCCCAGTAAATCATAATAGGTAAACAGGGAGCAGCTTTAAATATGCCAGAAGGTGAATTTGTTAAAAAAATGGTTCAGTGAAACTAATTTGGTCCCACGAATTGCAGTATATTTTAGGAAAAAAATTGGGAAGCAAAAGATTTAGGACCAATGATGAAAAAGGCAGAACAAAGCAAGTGGGAACCAACAGAACATCCATTGATTTTTCATACAGCTGACAAAAATTATATCAAAGTTTTGTGTGCAGCCAGTTTGCTGGGAATTCCTGAAGAAGTAGTTATCGGTAAAATGAAAATGACACAGATGACTACAACATCTGAAATAATAAACTAAAATGAGAGTAATATAAGGAAATGCAGCAACAGGTATCAACTGAACTATGGTCTCAACATGACACAAATCTTGGATTAATAAAATCAGCAAATCCAAGAAGAGTAAAAAGTAAGGGGAGGACATATTAATAAATATAAAATAGGCAAGAAAAATATCAAAAGAGGCAGAAAAAAATATGAAGAAAAAGGAAAGATTGTTTTTTGAGTCGCCCCCTATTTGCACATAGAGGGAGAGGTCCAAATCCTCAAGGGAACAGAAGAAGTAACTAGAGAAAGGCAAATGTAAGGACCAGTAGAGCTGGGAGAAAAAGAAAAAAAGGAACCAGCTGTGAAAACAAAGAGGCAAAAGAGAAAAGCAAAAGAAAGATTTACAGATGGATTGTTATAGACAGTTTTAATAGCATTAGAGAAGATGAAAATAGACCAAGATAGAACAAACTTTGAGGAAATGTTAGAAGAAATAGAAGATAAAATTAAAGAATCAGGAAACAAAATACAAGAGGTAAATAGGATT
>NW_015506261.1:147168-149010 GCF_001515645.1 Sinocyclocheilus grahami | reverse complement strand
AAATCTCATAATATGGATGGAATTGTCTTTGATGCATTCCGTTCAGCAGTGTGGCAGTCACTGCGTGCAGAGAAAAAGGACAAAGATAATTCAACCACATATGTACAGAGACAGCTGCAAAGATGGAAATAAGACTGAAGGGAATCCAGAAGGAGACCCATTAATGGCAACATTGTTTAGACATGCTGTGATTGATGCTATGCCGCCAGCCTAAAGGAGCAGGCTGGAGGATGCGGTCGGTTTAAACTCTAACACACACAAAGAGTTTTGTGACCATGTGACTCATGCCGTAGAACAAAACTGAAAAAATTAGCAAAAACTCAAAAGCCAAGAGAAAGAGCTACAGCGAAAAGTAACTCAATGGAGACAAAAACCAACACAGAGAGGCCAGAGAGGAAGAGGCAAAGCTTTTACTGGTCCTCCAGGTGTGTGCTGGGCATGTGGACAGCCCGGACATAATAAAAAAGACTGTCCCACCTATCCATGGCAACAGTACCCAAAGGGTGGAAGGGGGGAGAGAGCTGGCAACAGCCTAACCGAGGTACGTCACAGGGCCCAGTTAACCCTTGGGGAGGTCCTAATCCAGGTTATTAGGGGTGCCCAGAGAATCTTAGAGGGGTAAGTCAGCTTCCAATTTAACAAACAAAAGCTGATTAAGAGCCTATTATGCAACTTAAAATAAAATGAAAACCACACCCATGTTGCTAGACAAAGGTGTTGTCTATACCTGTTTACATTTTAAATATGCCTCACATCTCCCCTTGTCTGGAAAAAATTTACAAAGACAATAGGATTCTTGGGAAAAATGCAATTAATTCCAATGACAGCTCCAGTGTGTTTACAAACAAGAAATCAAAGTATAACAATGCCCATTCTGGTCTCAAATCAGACTCCTATCAATGTGTTAGGAAGAGATGAAATATGTAAATTAGGGCTACAAATTTGGTGTTCTCCAGAAGAAATATATATCGAAGCAATAGGAACAGAAACACAAATGGTGGTTACAGAGCCAAAAGCTAATATCTATTGGACAGGACAGATAGAATAAGACGTGAGACAGACAGTCAATAAGTTGGTAAAGTATATTGAAGTACAAATTCCTGAATCACAGCTATCAAAAACAGAATTTCATTGCACAATGATATATGATCAAGAAAAAAAATAAAAAATAAATGAATAAATACAAATAAAGAAAGAAAGAAAAAATAAAACAAATAGGGCAATTAATCTCTGCTATGATGCTACCAAAAAGACTAGCAATAATCAAATGTCAGGCACACAAGAAGGTAAAGGATTATGTTATTAATAATATTAAGGGAAACAATGCAGCAAATATAGTAGCTAAAAAAGCTTCAGGGTGTCAAGTAGCAGTATTAGCACATATAGTACTTCTCAAACCTCAACCGCAATTAGAGGATATCATTCGAATTCAACAACAAGCAGAGCTAAAAAAGATGCACAAGAGGTCTGGCGTACACATGAAAGAAAAATGGTTGCACCTACTTCACTTTTGAATATTCTTATTGCAGATGCGCATGGTTTGGACCATTGCGCAAGGGGGGAAGTGATAAGAAAAATTAAAAAGCAAATGAGAAGGAAAATTAAACAACAAGGATATTGGTCTCCTTATTTGTATGCAATGGTGGATGAATTTTTGTCCACATGTGAAGTTTGTGCAAAATACAATGTGAGGAAAGGGATAGCGACACCAATAGGCCATATACCAGTACCAGAAGGACATTTAAGCATTTGGTAATGGACTATGTGGAGAAGATAAAGTGAGTACAAGGGAAATAAATACATGCTTGTGATCATAGACAGATTTAGCAGGTGGGTGGAGGC
>NW_015506261.1:145672-146510 GCF_001515645.1 Sinocyclocheilus grahami | reverse complement strand
CAAATTCAAACTCAACCAATAGAAAGCAACCTGACTTCCCTTCAACTGACTTTTCAACCTTTGAACAACAGTGCTAACAATATCAGCGCAACAGAATCAATGATAATCAAATATCGTAGAAATACAGATTATGATATGCAAGGTGATGAAGACATTGGTCAAAATGATGCATTATGGGAAACAGCCCAAAATAATGAGTGGTATAGATGGGCAGCCTTTACTGCTAGAGGAACAGGAAAAGAAAATTGCTTGCTGTGCTCCAAATCTCCGTTAAACAAAGTGATAGCCATACCAAATCCATATGACTACCAAAAATGTGCCGAATTTGGGAGAAACTTTTGTCATTTAACAGATTTTACCATATTGTATTGCTGAATGTCTGGGATTTTTGGGAAATTCTAAATTAACAGATTATTTTTATAGACCACTCTGGGGATCATGGTGTCAGTATTCAGATGTCAGCCAAAATATAAAAATTGAAAAACAGAAAATAGAGATTCCAAAATGGTATAGCATAGATTATAAACAGGAGTATGAGTGTTTCCATAAACCAAAAGGAACACAAGAAGTGGGCAAGTTTAAAGGAAAATGTGCTATTATTTGGTATATAGATAAGAAAAATTATTGGAAATCAGGACTTCCGTCTAGGGCTCCAGAACTTTTAGCACTCGGAACAACTAAAGTAAGTAGAATAACACCTGAAAAATGTGAAAATCAAACTATTGCTTTACCTTCTATAGAAATATATGAAGACCAATCAATAATAATAGCAGATTTCTTTTAGATCTGTGGGGGTGAGATATTATTGCCTTCTTTACCAGTTGGATGGAAAGGTACA
>NW_015506261.1:105701-144145 GCF_001515645.1 Sinocyclocheilus grahami | reverse complement strand
TTAATTTTTGTCCACATGTGAAGTTTGTGCGAAATACAATGTGAGAAAAGGGATAGCAACATGTTAAAAAAGTGAATAACTTAAGTAATTTGTGGATTAATGCTTACTGGAGACGCGAACCGTTTCAAATGATTTAGTCCGATTTGGTGAACTGGTTCAACCGGTTCACTAAGAAGAACCGGTTAAATCGAACGATTCGTTCGCGAACCGGATATCACTACCCTGAAGTCTTACTTTATGTTTTGTATAGATAAATAGTCATCTAAGCTATTGTAGAGTTGCAGACGGCTAAAGCCTTTTTATTTCACCTGTTTCTCAGGCTGTAGTGTGGAGTAGGGGTAGTGCGGTTGGGTTGCAGTGAGACCTATTGCATCGGCTCGGGTTCGCACCCTGCATTTGTCAGGTCAATTTTCTGATTTCTTTAATTATTTTGTCTATGGAAAAACATGGAGTTCTTATTGTTTCTCTATATCTGTTCATTTTCCTATTCTATTTCATTATACAATGGTACTTTAAATCAATAGCAGATATAATTAAATGCTATGCTTTGTGCCATTTAAACACTATAAATCAACACTACATTTTTACATATGCTAGCATTTATTATATTTAATATTGTTTAAAGTTCTTAAATATTATTATATAACCTATTAATAGGTTTACATTTTTACATATGCTAGCATTTATTATTTTTAATATTGTTTAATTTTGTTTAAAGTTCTTAAATATTATTATATAGTCTATTAATGTTATCTAATGTTAAAATTCAGTAGATTTTAACCTTGTGGTTCGACTATAATTTATGTCGGTTGTTTGTTTGTTGTGCACTAGCATCACACGGCCATCTGTCGTTGATGGGGGGGAAATTAGAAGGTAATTATATATTGATATAGTAATTAAATAGCAAAAAATATATAATTTTTTTTTCATAACGTTTAATATAAAGAACAAACAATCTATCTTCTGTTTGTCCTAGGTGTAAGCGACCTGATTTCTATAGAAGAATTGACGTTAGAGCAATTTGAATTATTCGCTAAGACTGATCATCCGTTTATTACTTTTTCTTATATTCATAGATGTTTTTAATTATGATTGATATATTATCTTTTATTTCCAGGGAGAGAGACAGCCGATAACGGGAGTAGAGTATCAATATATATACGGTGAGTATCTTATAGTTTAAAGTTAAAATAAGTTATATCATCTTTATCTCTTTAATTATTTTCACAGAGCTGCCCACGGGCGTGGTGCTAGACAATATTATCGACCTGACTGACGAGAACGAAGAGGAGGATGAACATAAACCCGGACCAAGCAACGCCGATACACAGAAGCGTCCAAGAGAGGCTGACAAGCCGTCGGTCGCCCCCGAGAGAAAGAAAAGACTAGTTGCAATCGTAACTCCGATCATAACGGTTGAAGACGCTGTTGACGGTAAGATTACCTGTTAACTAAGCAATATTTTTAACTTACATCGTAGATATGATTATTTTCTAGACGTGCGACTTTTAATTTAAAATCCTATTGCTCTACAGACGGTGACCAAGAGCATCTCAATAATGATCAACTTAGGGCCGAGACTCTGCTGAACAAATGGGAAACAGCCAGTTGGACCAGCGAACGTAGCGACGATTTACAGCCGCTCGCTTTTCAAGAACCGGTTGAGGAAGACGAAACTGAATCACTACCAGACTACTGGCAGAACGACGATGTGAATGAAAAATTTGATGCTTTGCGCGAAGAGTCTTTTCATGAAGTGTTGATTAACAGACAGGACGCTTTTTTCAACGACCTTCTCAACAGGCAGGACTCTCTGCATGAAGAGATGATTAACAGGCAGGCCGCTGTCTTCAACTAACTTATTAACCGAATGGATGCCCAGGACATGAGGGGTCACGACCAATAAGGTAATTTAAACCAGTAGCATCAAATGTCAGAGAATCGTTTGCACATCATGCGAACAGGGGGTGGCTGAAAATGTTACTGTTGATCCCGTTTACGCGAGCAATTGACTGTGAGACGTCAGGATGATAAGAAGTCTTTCTAGTCTAAACGATGCTCTACAGCCATGATAGATGATTTAGTTTTGTAATATATTTTTTTTCTTTGTTCTTATTTTTTTCACCTTGTGTCTGAGTTTAGTTTTGTTTCAGATTTTTTTCCTTGGTCTGATTTTTTTACACCTTGTGTCTGAATTTAGTTTTTAGTATTTCATATTTTTGTATTCCTCAATTTAGTTTTGTAGCAGATTTTTTCCATGTTCTGATTTTCCACAGAATGTTTTAATCATTCTGTTAATGTGTGTGTTAACATCATTATAATTTTGTATTTTCAAATTGATTACATGTGTTGTTTCTAAATACATTTAAAAATGGCTGCTGAGAGTTCGCATAGCCATCATTCAGACTTGTTACAGACTGCTATCGAAATGCACGCAGAAACGTCCCATAACTTATGCGACATATTACAACGACTGTTAGATCAGTATCCAAATTATAATACAGAAATGCAAATTAATATCGATCATGCCCAAAATGTTCATGATTTGCAACGATTAGAATCGGAAATAGAACAAAGTCTAAACATTGATTTGTGCATGCTGTTGCAGAACGCAATAAGCCAGAACGTCACACAGAACGGAGGTACGTTAACCGTTTCAGACCGTACCTCTGATCCATCCGACAACACTATGCGTTCGTCAGATGTCCCTACAGGTAATGTCAACGATGCTCCTTCCGTTAATAACGATGCTGAGTGACTGTCGACTTCCCGAGCTGACCCGCCTTCTGACACGGCACCCCCATCAACTAGCTCTACGGCTAATAACTACGATCCTCATCCTTCAGGCATGACAGAACCAAGTCACGTGAACATAGACTCATTGGTACGACACGGCGGGTTCGTAAACGGATATCACGTAACACCTAGGCTCCGATTTAACAGCGTGGAATTGCGACTATGAATATGCGTGAAATAAGGTCTACAGATTTAGCATCTTATCATATATTATTACACGACAAAATTGAAGAGATAGCGTAATTTGCCAGACGTATCGGCGGAGACTCTAGCGTGATTAATTTAACGATGAATGGTGAAATCTTGAAATCACCCGTTAATGCCGTTTTAACACCCGGTTATAATCACGACGTTAATCTTTTTACCGAGCAAATTGAAAGCAATGTACAGAGCGACGATCAGTTATTGTCCGACGACATGGCCGAGATCGAAGTCGACGTGGCCATGAACAGACAAGGAGGAGGTCGGCGTAAAATCACAGACACCACTTCAACACATGATTAAAAGAAAAAAGATGAGTTTATTCTGTCCTGTGAATAGGGGTAATAAATTATGCTTTTCTATCTGCCTCACACATTTTCTCGAACCGCAATTACGCGAGAGTGAATTAGAAAGTCGGGTAACAGTCATTCACAACAACACAGGATTTTCGATCCAAGACTAGATCGGTCTTCATGATATAGCGAGATTTGAAAAACTGCTAGACATCAAAATTGCCGCCCGGCAGAACGTTAGAAACTTTCAAAAATAATGCCGAAATTCATCCTAAAACAGTGTTTCTTTATTTACACAACGAGCATTACTACATGATTCTGAATCTGACGGCCTTCATCGGTGCCGAATGTGTGTCAATTCTGCTATAAAGGGTACTCAAAAATCTGAAATCACCATTGTAAACACATCTGTAACATTTATTTCGACTGAGACTGCTTCAAATACCCTAAAACAGGGGTGCCCAACCCTGCTCCTGGTGATCGACTGTCCTGCAAAGTTTAGCTCCAACTCTAATCAAAGACACCTGCCTTTAATTTTTAAGTGATCCTGAAGACCCTAATTAGTTGCTTCAGGTGTGTTTGATTAGGGTTGGAGCTGAACTTTGCAGGACAGTCGATCGCCAGGAGCAGGGTTGGGCACCCCTGCCCTAAAAGAACCGTTCACTGTCCCGATTGTCTACGCTATTGTAATTCGAAGCACTGTTACGATATGCACAAGAAGACTCCCCCCGGCAAAGAGAATCCCACTTGCGACGTTATAAAATATTGCAAACTATGTAACAGACGGTACGAAATTATGGGCCCCGTCGATAGTCACAAATGTGCCCCCTTCCCGTTGCTGCGATTGCGGGGCAGAACTGCACAATCGAGGGCTACATTTCTGCTACATACAGCCCAACCGCCCAAGGACCATAGCAAGAAGTATATTTTTTATGACTTCGAAACTCTTTATGAAAATGGAAGACACGTCGCTAATTTTGTTTGCGCGATCACATTTGACGGCGAACGATTTGTGTCCAAAGGCGTCAATTGCGTGGAACAGTTGATTAACCGGTTCAGACACCCCGATACAAAGGATACTGTTTCATAGCCCATTACGCATCGAGATTCGACTCTTTTCTAATTCTCGAATATTTTTGCAAAGTGGGTCTTACTCTCGACATCATCATGCAAGGATGTAAATTAATCTTCATGTACGACGAAGCTTTTGCTCAGCGATACATAGACAGTTACAGTTTCATACCGATGGCTCTGTCTAAGATGCCCACCACTCTAAACCTGACCACGACAGAAAAAAGGCTACTTCCCTCATCAATTCAATAGGTGGGAAAATGAGAACTACGTGGGTCCCTACCCCGACAAAAAGTTTTACGAGAATGGAAACATGTCGGACAAAGTTCGACGAGTGGTATAGCACGGCCTCGGGTAAATTCTTTCGTTTCAGGAGGGAGTTGTACGCGTACGGCGTGAACAACGTCGTCTTATTACGTGAAGCATGCATGAAATACCGAGAAGCGTTCATAGACTGTACCGAACTCGATCCGTTCAACTTTACCACTCTCGCAAGCTGTTGTATGGGAGTCTTCAAAACACATTACCTCGCCAGAGACACGCTGGCTCTGACGCATAATAACATGTACGTCCAACACAGCAAGATTTACTCGAACGTGTCGATCGAATGGCTCGAGTATGTGAAAAAGACCCGAAAAGTAGACATTCACCATGCATTAAATCACGGTGAAGTGCAGATCGGCCATTACTTGTTAGACGGCTACTATGAAGAGGACGGGATGAGGTACAGGCTAGAATTCAATGGATGTTTATTCCACGGATATGAATGCCGCTTTGAACCCCATAATACCCACCCCTTGTCAGGCATACCTTTCAGCGTTCTCAGATGCCGGTTTGACGACAAGGTAGAGATTCTGCAAAACGCGTACGGTTTGAAAATAGAGTTCATGTGGGAGTGTGAATGGAACAAAATTAAACAGACCGACCCCTCGGTGATGGCATTTATGAGTACTTATTCGGTTCCTGAGAGACCGAAGCCTCGAGACACCCTTTTTGGTGGAAGAACTAATGCTTATAAACTCTATCACAAAACGACTGAAGGGGAGAAGATAAGTTACGTAGATTTGACCAGCTTATACCCCTTTTGCCAAGCTAGGAAAAGCTATCCGATCGGCCACCCCCAAATCATTTTTAATGATTTTGAACCGATTGAAAAATATTACGGACTTATCAAGGCAACCGTGTACCCCCCGCGCAAATTACTCCATCCGGTACTGACTTACAGATGCCTAGGAAAGCTCATGTTTCCCTTATGCAGAACCTGCGCTCACGCCAAAAACCAGACATCGAGCTGTAACCACACAGATGAGGAGAGGGCTCTCTCGGAGTGTTGGGTCAGTATCGAACTTTTAAAAGCGATTGATAAGGGCTACGTCATGGCCAAGTTCGATGAAGTTTGGCATTTCCCGCAAAGGACGGATATGCTGTTTTGCGATTACGTAAAGAAGTTTGAAACAGCAAGCGTCCGACTATCCATCAAACATGATCACGGATGCCAACAAAGCGTCTTACATCCGCAAATATTATGAAAAAGAGGGAATTCATCTCGACCCCAAAAAGATCAGCCACAACCCCACTCAGAGGTCTTTAAACAAGCTATTGCTCAATAGTTTATGGGGGAGATTCTCTATGAGGGAGGATTTAGCACAACCATCCTTGTGAAAGATCCTGAAGAATTCCCCAGTATCGTTTTTGGTAAAACCGATATCCTGAAATACTTCACATTCGTCTCAGACGACATAGTGCTTGTCCAGCATCGTCCCCCCAAAGGGGATGTTTGTCAGACACGTAACATTAACGTGTTTATAGGCGCCTTTACAATGGCTCACACCCGCCTGGAGCTGTATGACCTGATGGACAGCGTTATTTGTGTGTCTAGGGATGGCAACTGGATCCCTCCTCTGGGGGGTCATTTGGGGGAGCTGACGGACAAAATAGGGGGCGACGATTACATCACAGAGTTCTGTTCTAGTGGCCCGAAATCTTATGGCTATCGTACTGCCAAGGGAAAAGTGTGCATGAAGGCTAAGGGTATAATGCTGAACGCTAGAAATTCCCAAGCTATCCGCTTAGATTCCCTGATTGGTCTGGTACACAAGACCAACGGCTATACACAATATATTCTGGCTCGTGCTGAAAACATTGTGAGGGATAAAAAGCATCTCACGCTGCACAAGTCAGTCGAGAAAAAGTTCAAAGTGGTGTATAATAAGCACAGACTTTTACCTGATTTCAACACTCTTCCTTATGGCTACTGATTCGACGATGCACAGAGGGGTGCCGGATGCTTCAGAGTTTGACTTTAGACTCCAGCACCCTTTTTCTTGTGTGATAAGTGGGCCATCCAATAGTGGCAAGACCTATTTTGTAAAACGACTGATGGAAAAATGGTCTAAATATGATTTCTAAAGAAATTGAAAACATTGTTTATATTTACAACTGTTGGCAACCTCTGTACGATGATCTGCTTAACACCTCCCAACAAAGCCAATCTTCTGATTTTGGACGAAATGATGAGCAAAGCTAGTGGAAACGGTCAGGTCGAAAAAGTCTTCACGCAGTTTGTACATCACCGTAATCTTAGCGCTATTTATATAGTACAGAATTTATTTGCTGAAGGTAAATCAAGCAGAACCATCAGCTTGAACACTAATTATTTAATTTTGTTTAAAAATCCCCGGGACGCTAATCAGGTGATGGTATTAACGAGGCAGATGTATCCGACCAATGCGAAATACTTTATGGAGTGTTATCAAGACACTACGAGTCAGCCTTACGGATACCTTATGATAGAATATAAAGCAAAAACACTGGAACAATATTGGCTCAGAACGGGGTTGCTTTCCGATCGCCAAGTGGTCTACATACAGAAAAAAAATAAGAATCTGATCATTCGTCATCCGCCAAGCTTTGTAAGTGTCACGAATCCGGTCCATGAACTTTCCTTTTCATTGACTCTCGCACCACACAAACTGTTGCATAGCACCCCGGACTACATTTCCCATCATGCATTGCACTGATTGCACTCAGCACGAATTGCACACACCTGTTTACACTGATTGCACCCAGCTGTTTCATATCACTCCCTCACTATTTAACACTCACTCTGATCCCTTCCCTCTGCCGAGTATTGTTTCAGCATTTATCACTCTCCTAGAGATAGCTACCTTACGGAGCCCTTGTCATAGCCTTAGCCCTAGTCGTTTGCCTTAGCCTTAGTCTTAGCCCTAGTCGTTTGCCTTAGCCTTAGCCTTAGCCCTAGTCATTAGCCTTAGTCTTAGCCCTAGTCGTTTGCCTTAGCCTTAGCCTTAGCCCTAGTCATTTGCCTTAGCCTTAGCCTTAGCCTTCCCGGTTTCTGATCTTCGCCTGGTTCCCTGGATTCACCCCTTTTGTCTTGCCCCTTTTGATTCTGTCTGCCGATCGTCGACCTGTGCTAGCCCTAGGACTATTCTTGTGTTTTGCCCACCATATACCTGTTTGCCCTCATCTGACCCATGCCTGCTGTATGACCACGTCTCTGTCTGTGTCTAATAAAGCTCTGCGAATGGATCCGCAAGTCTCACGTCTCGTCAGCCCCGTAACAGTAAGCATCTATCTCTGCTAAAGGTGCTTCATAAAGCTTCGACTAAACAACGTCGTCTTATTTTACAGTCGTCGTCCGATGAACTAATTTTAGCACTCTGCGAAGTGGCGCTAAACATCCTTTACGTTACGATTCCGATCAACTGTCAGCAATACCAAAAACTGAAAAGGAGAAAATCTGAAATTAAATTTCTCGCCAATAAGTAAATCGGTATAACAGCCAAGAAACGAGTTTTCAACCAGAACGGCGGCTTTCTTTTACCGCTCCTAAGTGTTGCGGTACCCTTTATTTCCAGTTTAATATCGTCTAGACAGGGTTGAGCATGGAATATGCAGAGAAGATGTATCTCGTCCCCCAGAACCAGCTGGATATTTTAAAATCCAGAACCGCTCCAGAGAACATTCAACAGGTCATAGAGAACGATCTGGATATGGCCATAAGAAATATTTTACTCAGGACTGATATGGATCAACGTGAAAAATCCAAACTTTCCTCAAACATCCTAACAAGGTTTTTGACGATACTTAAACAAGGCGATCGTGAGAGCTCTGTTTTAATGCTCTCGTTACCAAATCCTGATACCGGTCATAAAGACGATCGCGTTGCTACTACCACCCAAGATAACGAGGGTTCGGAAGATGTCGTAGCTGAAGTTCTGAAGAATGTGCCATCGAGAAGCGTGAAAAACAGTCGATACATATTAGACAAAATGTCTAAAGCTAAAGAACTCAGCTCTTGGAACAAATTGGGTGAATTTGTGTTTGAAGGTAGTGTCATACCCGGTTCGCACATGCTTGATTTGTTCAAAAAATGTTACAGCTCCGCACCAGGTCCGGGATGACAGGAGACCTCTAGGATGGTTGGCGTTTCTACAATCGTTTGTTGAATTAAACATACCATTTTCTACCGTACCGAATCGTCATGTTAGACGTATGATTAGTTCTTTAAAAAACAATCCTGGAGCGATCTCTCACACACCGGAACCTATGAGACCTTCTAAAAAGTCTGTCAAAAAGAGAATTTCGCGTACTACATCTCTGAGGACGGATGAACCCGTGTTCAAATCACCATCTCTCGATCGAAGACAATGATTCGAATTTTAATGATGTATTTTCTTTAAATGTATGTCTCTGTGAAGTGATGTGTATACCAACTGTTTGAATATTTTTGAATAAAAGACTGGAAAACATGTCGGTTTTAAGTGTTTTTTATTTATAATCTAACACATACAATGGATAATTCAATCATGCGACATAGCGGTATTACAGGATTGCACACAATGAATACACGGCAAAATGTTTTCATTACAAGCATTAGATCCAAGTCTTTTCACAAAGACCGTTACCATTTTATCATTTTTAATATAATCATCGCTGTACAAATTCATCACGTAGTTATAGTCTCGACCCCTCGTTAGGTGATATAGGAAAAACACAGTGTTGTAGCGTCTGGAACACTCCAACACACAATATATATTTTGTTAGCTAGATTTCACAAATACTTTGTAACACCCCAGGACGCCGAACAAGACCCTGGTTTCATGGTAACCCGATACATTTACAACCTTGTGGAATGCGAGCAGTCAATAATCATGCAGATTTATGTTACAAACTTATAGAATTGTACAGTAAGAAAGTTATTTCCTTTAACCAGGAAATTAACGTTCTTAGAATTGACAAGACGGTTGACCCTGAGTGGTCAGCTAAATATCTACAGTGGATCTAAAATATTAATAATTAATCATAATTAGTTATGGTTAATTATTCATATTTCCCCATGAGCTGATTCGCTACAGTGTTGTCCACACGCATACGACGTAAAATCCTGAACACGTTTGGTAGAATATAACACGATGGGTACGTTGGAGATTAAAAAGTTTTTGATGGTGGCTGGAAAGCGTTTGTAGTCAGGAGCGTTGCCGAAGCTCTTGAAAAAACAGCCGGAACCCTCTTGAGTTTAAATAAGCTGCGATCCAGTGTTCACCAGGCAGGTCCGAAGGGTGCGTGTTAATGATTGTCATGGCCGGAAAGGTCCTTAATGGTCTTTCAGGCAGGTGATCACTCGGAAGAACTCGGAGAAAATGAGTGTTACACAAAATGTTGCTGTTCAGTAGTAGTCGTTGCACCGTGTTCATTTTCTGTTCAGTAGTAATCGACCAGGACCTGTCGATTGATACTGACACTTCGATGATACTGTCAAACACAGAGTAAACAATGAGATTAATAGTATGCCGTAGCGGTTGTCTGAAGCGCGCTTCGAGTCTGATATTCGCGGACTTGATGAGCGATATGTGCTGACCGCAGTCTTCGTCAGGCGTGAGGTTAAATGCGTAAAGTGAGTAATCTTTCAGAAAATCATCCCTGTTCATAGATAGGACCTGCTTTTTAAGATGTCTCCCGGTCTCGGTCGCCAACTGATAAAATTCCTGTACGGCAGATCCTGAGGTAAAGTCTGGCTGCAGAGGCTTGGCGGGAAATTGCTGTCCGTCTACATAGACGGCCAGGAACTCCAAATCGTAATGTTTGAACGTGAACGGGTTTTTCTTGTAGGATCCGGTGAACGCGTCGTTATCCACCATAGCCAGGATGATAGATTTTGGTAACGTCCCCAAAAACATATTTTCCTGATTTGATACTCGGGATCCAGCAGGTATGGAGACATTTTTTAGGCAGACCCTATCTATGGGGTACTTGGCAGTGGTTGAGAGCAATGCCTGGGCATGTGCCAGTCTCACGGACAGGGATACGGACACTTTCTTAACAAAAAGGGAGGCTGACACTAAATTTATAGGCATCGTCGCTCATCAGACAGAATTCATCTTTGCCTCTGATCATTTGTATATGGTAGTGTAGAGCGATCTCTTGGTCAGCCCCACGTTACGCCCCACAGGATCGGTTTCGTCCATGTGACCTGCCGTGTCTTTGAAAAACAGGCCGGCTGAGAAAAGCGATTCCAAAGCATCTTTGCTGTAGTTGAGAAGACTCTCGATGATACATCGGTAAGGGTAAGTGCTCGAACTCTGTGATATCAGGTGATCGCCGAGACTGACGTCGACTTGTGAAAATATAGTAGCTCCGGGGTAATTTTTTTGTGCTACCTTTGTGGGGTCTGGGATGTCGCCCCCATTAGGTCTTGTGATTTTAAGACGTAGAAACAACAACTTGTTATTTAGGTCGATGTAATCTTCACCGGTCAATAATATATAATCAGACTTAATATACTCTCCCGACATGTGGTGCAGTTACACCATGCTAGAATATAGTTTTTACGGATCTTTTAGCAGCAACGTTTAGCTTCACAGTCTTCTTACGCTTTCTGTGCGTGACTGAGATCTTCTTGGGACCTCGCTTTGTTTTCTTTATTGAATGACCACACCTCCTTATACCCGGAGGTTTAGACGTTCTCTTATGAGCCATGACCATAAGCCCCGAACCGTCTTGAGCTTTAGGATCAACGTTATACGATCATACCAGAGCGTTTGAGACGACGTCGGCTGCTATTTATATTTTTATAACATAATTTTTAGCGGCCGATTTTAGATGCGGCTTAGCGATGCTGAACCCCCTTTATAACAATGGCACTGCCAACCTAAACAGACCTCTGAAAAGTCCTCCTAGGCCAGCTCCGTACATAACGGCTCCTCCAGCATTTCCGGGTAGACCACCCCCTGCCTGATTTCAATAATAGTCGACGTCGTCAGTGGCGTTCATCCCTCGTGGGGTGTAATAAGGCATTTTTAAAGCACGGATTGTTTCTCAGGCCTAAAGTGTAGTTTTACAATGACTGTCCCATAAGAAAATGGTATTTCGCGGTTTTGGTCGTCCTTTAAATCTATGGAGATGTCCGAGATGAGCGACTTGTTGACCGATGCGTAATGGGCTTTGTTGTATCTAACACTGTACGTATCTATATGTACGCATCTTAAAAGCGGGATGTACGAATCACACACTGATTGGTATTCGATAATGTCGGTATAAACATACATTGTATAGAAACCCACGTTGATATCGGCTTGATGATGAGCATCCGTGATAACGCTTATTGTAAAATTGGCTTTTTCATGGTAGGCGTCACGTCCTAAAGCCACGTCAGGTTTCATACCTAAAATAGCGGCGAGTTTCCCGTAGAAGCTTACCTAAATGTTGGGCTTTGTGACCAGTTGGGCTTTGTTTTTTAATCGATCATAACCGCTGATGCAATAAGTGCATTTATCGCAGTGATCACTGCTCGAACTTTCTCGTAGTACCTACCGCTTATTTGGAACCTCCTTGATACGGAAAGCCCCGATAACTCTTTAAACACGGTTTTTCCTGGTTTATTCACATGTTTCTGGGATGGTGCTGGTAAGATGTGCAGGCTGAAAACCCCATCGTCGTCTTTAAGGGTGTACCAGCTTCTAGGATATTCAATCTCAGCAAGACCTACTTGCCATTCTCCTTTCAGGTCTATAGTTTTCGCTAACCTGGTCGTGTAACTAGATATGCGATTTTCAGGATAAACTGACAAAGAAGAGTTGCACAGGAACGTGACGTAGAAACCGCGGTCATCCATGGTTAACCTTTACTCAAATGAGCTCTTTTGGTAAAGACATGAGTGTTTTAAGGTTTTTGCAAGTCCAACAAGACTTTTTTGTTTATATAGCTATTAAATTTCGAAGGCCATCCTAGCCATTTCACTAAAACTAACGTAGATCGCCCCTGTTTTTTCTCCCCTAAAATCTTTTCCACCTTAAACGCTTTGTTTTTGCTCTCAATTACTTTTTGTAACTCTTCTTAAAACACCCCGTCGATGACATCGCCGTCATTATCAGAGAGTCTGTATACGGGAGGATGACGAGGGATACACACGGAGATAGTGAAAAATTCATCTGTGTAGTTCTGTTCATAACCCTAGGCGAATGGCCCTCGTACTTTAGAAATCCTGTCCACATCCCCTACTTTATATTTAAATATGGTGTGATCGTTCTTCTTCTTCATACCACCGTACAAGTTTTGAAATACGGTGCCTTCGTTTTCTTTGTTGACGTCCGTCGGTCTCATCTTAATATTCCGATGGTAACTGGAGTTGTACCATTGCATAATATCTTGCAAAACATCTATGTATCTCTGTGAATATGTGACTGTTAAAAATCTCCACATTCGGCTTTTTAACGTTCTATTAAATCGTTCCACGACTCTGGCCTTCAGATCAGTAGCCGTAGCAAAATGAATCTTGAAAATGTTTGTTAAAAAATTCCGTCCCCGTATCCGTCTGCAATTTCTTTGGAACACGCCCCTCTTCGAGTATAGACTTGAATGCTTTAGTAACTTTGACGCCGCTCTTATTCTTTAGCGCTCGAGCCCAGGCATACTTGCTAAATACGTCGATACAGGTCAGCAAATATTTATTATTATAATTTTCCTTGGAGTATGCCGACATATCAACTAGATCTGCTTGGAATTGCATATCCATACCATAGACCACGACTCTATTACGTTTGTAGTTTATAGGGGCTGTTCTGTGTAATGTGTACGCATCCTCCCCAGCCAACCAGTCTGAGACCAGTTTATCGCTCAGACGGATGCCTATATCCTTTAAGACCGCATCTTTTAACCATTTTTTTACCTCCTAAAGATCCGGTGTTATCAGGAGCGTAATAAACTTTTTTTCATGAGCTCAGACATGTCGCTGTTTCGACCCTCTGCAAAAGAACAACACGTACAAGAGCCACGTTTCTGTCTTTTATTAAAAAATATAGAGATAGTGACAAGAACAGTTTTTTCAAATTGGATACATAATGACAAGAATAAAAATTGGTTACATATTCAAATTGGATACATATTGAAGGTATGATGTAATAATAATAATAATAATAATGATAATAATAAAACTGCTAGAATGACGTTACAGACTGTCTAGCCAGTAAAGACAATTTACACACGACATATACCCCCAATCTAGTATGTAGTCGACCAGAATTTAAACCATTTTGCAGACCTTGTTTTTCTCATTTTTTGAAACAAGCTTCACACATACATCAGTTACATACATACACATACATAGTACCTCGCTAACTCCTTTCCCTTGACCTGTTGCGGATATCTCAGCTAGAATTTTTCTGAGCATTACAGCGGGTGGAAGAGATCTGTTAATACACATGTCGATCAATACATCCTATGTATCCGTAGTTCTCCTCATAATGTCCATTTGTTTCTTGAGATTTTTTCTCAAGTTTGTCGTTTGTCCCTCGTAATCTTTCTCAGGATCACACATGTGATCGATAGCGTGAGTATCATTTTGATCATCTGCTCTTTATAACGGGGGGTAAACACATGGTCTCTGAAAAAATTCTTCACACTACACACGGACCCCATGTTGTCGCGCTCACGGTCCAGGGGTAGAGACGCTGCTTTGCCAGAGATCCACAGTGTCGTAAACGACTTTCTTGTAGGATTCTTCCAGCAGCTTTTCCCTGATCTCTTGCAGTTTTGCGACGATGAATGGTTCGTCTCTTATTTCATGCAGGATAGCGCTGGTAGTTCCTTGAATCCTCAGGTTGTTGTTGGTCATTAAACCACAGCGGCATAGAGTGAAGTCGATAATGGTCTGAAGATCGGGTTTGAACAGTTTGTGGGTCAGCTCATCGAATCGTGAGTCGAAATAGTATGCATCAGGCTCAAACAGACAGGAAAGTTGCAGCTGGCTTGGGTGATCGGTCGCACAACCATCACACTCCTCCCTCAGCGATTGTGGCTTTTATGATTTTGAACCCGATACCGCTGAAACAACCGTCTGTGGTGTCAAACCGTGTGGGATCAGGCAGTGCACATGTCCTTTAGGTAGCTCAGGTTGTGATATCCGAGGTCCGTGCAGAATTTATCCAAGCATTCTTTGTGCAGGTCGGGTGAGCGGCGTTCGTCTGTCAGAATATAATCGGTAGCATTATCATCAGGAGCAACGAGGTTGAAAGGAGCGTAATCATTTCGTAAAGAGTCTTCTTGAGACATGTTGGAAATGTGATGTGGGGAGGTACTTACTGTTCTTTATAATGGCTGTAGTAAATGGGTGGGGACGGCAACACCCCTGAACTTTTGCCGGGGTAACTCTCGGGGGGAAACAGCCTCGTTTTAATTTTGTTGTATCCGTCGTGCATGTCACACCCATTGAACATTTTGTTTACGATCGAAAAAAGAGCACTCAGCAGATGCACATCGCACCACTTGAACAAAAATTGGAGGGTGAATATTTTGTGATATTCCTTATGCTGGTCACCCCCTGAACGACCGCTAAGCTTTGTCTTGTCTTCGCAGGCTAATATGTACACGCAGTCATCCAGGTTATTTTGGAAGTGGTCACCGACCACTCTGTACCGGATATTCGGGGCCACCCCATCCCATTCCCCTACGTACAAAGGCTCTTCTCCACAATCATTCAGATCTTTCCAGATACGATTGAAAAATAATTGCCAGTCTTTATCAGGAAATACCAGGCAGGGATCTTGACACTGTACAAATTCGTTGGTCTCGTCAGACGTGTAGAGCGTAACCGTTCGAGACGGTTTGTGAAATATATAGCCAAATATGCGTCCGCTGATCAGAAAGAATTCGTCTTTCACACAATCCGTATTTTCGTGGAGAAACTTTGTCAAATACAAATTTGTGTTGTACGGCTTTCTCAGTGCCAAAGTCAGATTTTCCATCATCTCTTCATCCCATTCCTTCTCGGGAGTTTTAGGTGTGTATAAACCGGCCATGTTTATGTATTTCGCAGCTCTTTTCTGATTTTCACAGAAGTGCCAAGGTCTATTTATCAAAGCATGCCTTGGAATGCAACCGGACACTCAGACCCCAGATGAGGCAAACCCCCCGGATGTGGGAATGGACCAGTAAAATCTTCAAAACATTCCTCAAGACTTCATTTATAGCCTGTCACCGCTCGGACACGGACAAACATCATATGTCATCCCCGGAGGTCATAGGTGGACGTCGGAATTTCACATATGCCGGTTTTCACATCTGGATAGGTCACGGGGTCAACACAACGTGGGTGGTCGCCATGGGGGCGGGGCTGCGTGGGGGAGGGGAAAGGTCAAAAGGTCAAAGCCATCAATCAAGTTGACATAAGGGCTGCCCTATCACTACTGTCTTTGCACAATAGATAAAATATGAATTGTTTGTGCAGCACTTTCAAATTAGGGGAAAACATTTGTACCAAAATAAAGCAGGACTGAACCACAACTTAATTTGATACGAGATAACTTTTTTTTTATTACATATTTTAAAATGTCAAAAACATGTATTATAATATTTGTAGTGTTGCACTTGTATCAAAATGTTTCACATGGATTGTAAATAAAAAATGAAAATATATATTTAGTAATGAACACTAACAAATACTGATTAACTGATTTATTGACTGATGAATAAAGTACTGTAGAATACGATTTCTGCTGTTTTTAATTTATTTATGTATTCAATGTAAAAAGCGAAAAAGCGTTTTTTTTTTTAAGAAAACACCCTTTTTCTTGCTAGACTGATTTTAGATCAGCACTACTGAGCTGTTTTTGAAACCATTTTCATGTGGCTGTCACTCAACTGTAGTCTTCCCTCTACAAATTCATCCACAACTTTTGGCAGCATGTGTTTAAAGTAAAAGCTACGTAGCCTTTGCATATATGTATTGACAAAACCCTTGTCATAAGGCACATCAAGCTCCACTACCATGTTCACTGTGGGGCTGAGCTAAGCTGCTGAACACATTGAATTCCTCTCCCTGAGCATCCTGGTCTCCCTGACTGCTGGTGAAATCCTGACTACCTGACTCAGAGGCTGTGTCTGTCTCACTGCTGTCACACATGACAGAAAAGAGAGCGCAGTCTGGCACAACTTCCTAAAAGAAATGGTGAAAAGACCTTACCTACACTGCCATATATATAGTACTGAATCTTTTACATTAGACCAACTGGTTGATTTGTTATGAAATATAACTTACTTTCAGGGCTTTAAAAAGCTTTTTTGGTGACCCATCTGGATTTAGAGGGGGAAGGCAGAGGGAAGCTGGTAGCTTGATCTTTTTGCCAGGTTTCAAGAAATCGCACTGAGCTACTGGTTGTGGATCGGCCTAAAAGGATATTTGAAATCTATATTATACATAAATATACATTATAAAAACAATAATTATTAAGGAAAATAGCCATGATATATGTAATGTTGTACAAAATACCACCAATTTCACATTGAAATGTGAAAAGACCAGGATATAATTATTGAATATATAAAATATAACAATTGCAAAAAAAGCTCCCCTTCTTAGTCACCCGTGACCAAACACTTGGCTTTGATGTGACAGATGGGCCCCTCTGGAGTCCATCCTGGACACACTGCTCCACAGTAACCAAAATCGTACCCACATGACTACACACCTCTCCATTCCTGCACAGATCCAGATATACATTTTATTGAAAAAGGTTATCTAAATGCTACTGTAAAATGTAAAGTTAGCTGTATTGCTAAGTTAGCCAGCCATACTTACCCTGCCATGCAAGTACAATGCCCACTCTGGACTTCGCCGGACTTCCTCGCAATGATTCAGGCGGAGTAGCTCTTTGAAAGCATCTGACCCACCTCGATTTCCCCGTAAACAACAATATGAAATACCCATTCGTGTAGGTTAGAATGCATTTAACTTTTCCGGAATGAAAATAGTTATACGCATCCAAGCTGCGATATGCCTTGAGTATATATACTCCCTTGTATATACACATTCCTTCTCGACTAGGTATTCAAAGATGTGTACCTGACTGACCTCCGGTAAATCAGACAGGTCTGTAGAAAAACATTCTTGCCTCAACATTTTGTTGAACGGGTCTGGTAGTGTAACTGTCGCATTTAAGTTTGGCCAAATAACGGTTCTTTTCTTCTACTGGTAACCAAAAATAATAATCATTTTAAAAGACATCATTTTAACTTGCTAGCTAATTTACTTGTTATTTATTTAGCTTGTTATTAGAAATAATCTACTCTAAAGGGACTTTGCTGTTGTTGTCATTGATTGTTTGTGGAAGTCTACCGGAAGTTAAGTTAGGGCCACAAAACCACGCATGCGCAGTAACGTTTGTTTATATTGTTCAAGTCCTCCTGGGACGTTCATACTTATGAGTTGACAAGTCGTAATTATGACGTCAGGTGCGTTAGAGTCAGTTTAGTCGGCACTGTCAGGGGCTGGCGTCTGGTGTTCTCCCTCTCACCACCAGAGGTCGCCATCTCCCATCCTCCCGGACTCTTTCTCCGTCACCTTGACACCACACACCTGGGCACCCACTCACACACACACACAGCTGTCGCCCATCCGGGACTCCATCACCTGCACTCCACACACCTGTGCACACACTCACTCTCACACAGCTGTGGCCCGTCACGAGGACTATTTAGGCGCCTTCCCCACGCCACTCGGGGTCGGATGATTAAGGTTTGGTTGAGTTGTGTCACGAGTTTACTGTTTGTTTGTAGTCACGAGGGTTACGAGTGTTTCTAGTGTCTGTTCCGGGACTGATGCAAGCCAGTGGTTGGCCGTATTGCATCAGTGCCCATTTGCGTGTTTCTAGCCTGTTTCAGAGTCTCAGCTCTGTTTATGTTCTGTTTTTTCCTTTGTTTTCCCTGGCAGTAAAATAAACCTGCACTTGGACCCAAAACCCTTGCTCACACGGTGTGTCTTTCCTGACCGCACCGTGACAGGCACAAGATGGCGGTGTACCTTCTTTTAATAAATTTGAAGAAAATGCAACAGGGTCTGCATTTTTTTCTTGGATTTCAGCTGCGTAACAAGAACATGACCAATTTAAGTTTATAGGACAACTAAACTATCAATTTAAACAAAAATGTACTGTCAACTACAGACATTGCATCCATCGATTCCGCCATGTTTCTCATTGACATGCCCCCAACTCGGAAACTCTGGGCTTAAAGAAAATTTCGAGTTTCCCACTCGTAATAACGACTTTGTGGTGGCGTTCATGTGCGTTCAACTCGTAAATACGATCTATCCGACATGACTTGAACGCACCAGTAGTTTACAAAAATTAAGCTTACCCCTTCTCAAGGTCTTCACATGTGCTTCACAAAATGGCTCCTTGGCTGGAAAGAGTATTTGCATATCACGTGGCTCACAGTAGGCTACTTAAAATTTTATGCTAGATTTACTTAATTTTAACGCTTATCGTTATAGTAGTTGACATGCCTTGTTTTTTTTTTTCATTTTATTTATGCATACACTTAAGTTCACTTTGTAACTTATATTTATTCATTACACGCACTATATATGTTAAGTAGACATTGAAAAGTTATGAATACTAGGTTTTTTGTGTTTAATCTATTTACTTTTATAAGTAATGGTTGTTCAGACAACGAATCGTTTTTTTTTTCAGTGTATGGTGTTCCAGTTTAATGTATTGAAATGGGTTCCAGGACAGTCTAAAAAAATTAAAAGCTCAGTACTCTATATTAAAAACATCAGATTAATGAGCTGAAAAATATACAGTTGGTGTGATATCTTTATCTTAAATGGTGTTCAAGTTTCATGGATATAAATGGGTTCAGTACTGTCAAAAAAAAAAAAAAGATTAATAATCTGATAACCGAATTATGTGCGTTATAGTGAATCATATTTGGAGATTTTTACAGTTGGTTTGATAGCTTTATCTGAAACGGTGAAAGAGTTTAATTAATTTAAGTGGGTACAGTATATAAAACATGACAATTATAGTTTTAGTACTATATATAAAAACTGTAAAGGCATAATCTGAAACAAAAACAAGCCTTGTGCATTATAGGGAATAAAATTCTGAATATTTGACAGTTGATTTGATACCTTTATCTCAAATAGTGTCAGAATTTAATTAATTTAAGTGGGTACAGTATATAAAACATGAAAAATATGGATTCAGTACTGCATATAAAAACAATAAAGGCATAATCAGAAAAACCAAGCCTTGTGCATCATAGGGAATAATATTTATAGGCTTTTACAGTTGGTTTGATACCTTTATCTCAAACAGCCTCAGAGTTTAATTAATTTAAGCGGGTAGAGTATATAAAACACATGAAAAATATGGATTCAGTACTGTATATAAAAACAATAAAGGCATAATCTGAAAATACAGTCCTTGTGCATTATAGGGAATAATATTTAGAGATTTGTACAGTTGGTTTGATAGCTTTATCTGAAATGGTCCCAGAGTTTAATTAATTTAAGTGGGCACTGTATATAAAACATATGAAAAACATGGATTCGGTACCATACATAAAAAAAATAAAGGCATAATCTGAAAAGCCAAACCTTGTGCATTATAGGGAATAATATTTAGAGATTTGTACAGTTGGTTTGATAGCTTTATCTGAAACGGTGTCAGAGTTTAATTAATTTAACCTTGAGGTCATGAATGCATGAATGAGCATTTCTGCATTTGACATTGAATCAGAATCAGAATCAGAATGAGTTTTTATTGCCAGGTATGTTTACACATACGAGGAATTTGGCGCCGGCTCGCTTCCCCCGTCTGCGCGTCCTGAAGCGCTTGATCAGCGCCACAGCTCCCCCGACAACAATGTCCAGCAAAACATCCGAATAGTCGAAAACCGGTGAAATATCGGGTGGTGTGTACTTCCGAATGTCCAGCAATTCGTCTCTGGTGAAACTGATTGCAGGGATATAACTAAAGACAGGACAAACTAACAAAAACATAAAAACAACTGCAGAGCACGCCACGGAGGCAGCCATGAGCGTCGGCGCCATTGTGCATTGATGAGAGCGTAGGTCACAATTTAGATATATTTTTGAGATGGAAAAATAGATGGCAGTTTTACTAATGCTAGAAACGTGGCTTTTGAAAGGAAAGATTGCTATCAAATAGCACACCTGGGTTCCTAACTGATGACGAAGAATTGACAGAGGTCGGTCACTCTCGACGTCATGTCAGATGACTAACGAATTGGGATCTCGCTTTGAGAGACCAATCTACTTCGAGTGTAACTAAACGAGCCTATGCACATTGGCATGCGATTATTGCATCCAGCTGCTGCTGATCACAGCGTGAGTATAAGTAGGCAGCTGGTGCAGCGCATATTCAGCTTTTCATTTCGGAGCCGAGCAGTTCCATCGTTCTGCTCCTGACCTTCTGCTTAACGAGTGATCTACAGATCTAGTACATTTGTACATCGAGTCCATGTTCCTTTTGCGGAAGAATGACCATCACAGAGTTGCGGACCAGGCTCCGTTTCCTGCAAAGGGGCGGGGTGCCCGTGCCGCTGCCTAGATCTAGGGCTCCCCCTGGTGGCCGCCGGGGGGTGCTACTTCTGGCAGTAGCCGGACTGGTCTTACGGTGACGGTGAGGAATTCCCCTCCAAGGAAACCAACCTCCTACGGCTCCTCCTTCCACCGGCACTTTGCAGCCAGTGGAGCCACCCAAAGAACAGGCTGGACCCTCTCGTGGGGTACCACTTGTATCCTTCGGTGCTCCCCCCGACGATCAGATGTCGATCGTTGCATCGGAGGGTGAGCCAGACCTTTCTGGAGAGGATGATCCGGCAGCGCTGCCGCCCCCTCGGCGGCCAACAATGCCGGATACGGAAATGGTGGCTATGCTTGCCCGGGCCACCAAAAGGGTCCCTCGCTTTGCCCCAGTGTGCATCTGCTGCCTCCCCCCGCGGCAGCACCTCAGTCTACTCGTCGCCGAGGGCGGCCCCCTGCCGCCACCCCCGCTACCGTGCTGCAAACGCAGCAGCCTCCAGCAAAGCAGCGCCGTGGAGCCAATCGCAGGGCAGCTGCCCCGCCCGTCCAAGCCCCCGCCAAACCTGGTGGCAAGCTCAAGAGCAAGAGGCCCTGAGATGGGCGACCCAGAGATGGAGGGAACTGCTCTTCGGGAGATGGTGAATGCACCACTCCCTTCCCCGGAGGAGAGCCGGGTGGAGAATCTTTTGTTTCTTTTACCCCGCCACTGACTTCATGGTCAGTGGTACCTAAAACCTTGACAAAAGAGCGGTTTCTTCTATCTCTGGGTCCCCAGAGGGGACGGGGAGTTGTGGACGAGCCAGTTTAGGATCACACTCACCCTCCTCTCTCGCCAGTGAGCAGCTGTGGGCGGTTCGAGAGTGCAATTAAACGTACAACTCACACACCCTCTGCCTGAACGCAGGTAAGTGTTGCGCACACACTGACCCTGCTTCGGACCGGCAATGAGACGCCCGGGCTGGGTCCCTGCGTTTCCCCTTGCTGCCCCATCACGGGTACGTCAGTGGTTCCGTTGGTGCCACTTGTACGGTTTCTGGGAGCCTGCCTAGCGCTTCCCAGTCCATCTCATTGGCTCTTTCAGACCATCAGACTCGGCTATGCGATTCAATTCGCCCAGCGCGCTCCCAAGTTCAGGTGCGTCCACTTCACTTCAGTGAAGGCAGCAGATGCCACTGTCTTGTGTGCAGAGATCGCAGTCCTACTGGCGAAGGATGCGATAGAGCTGGTCCCTCCAGCCGATATGAGGACGGGGTTTTACAGCCCTTACTTCATTGTGCCCAAGAAAGGCGGTGGGTTAAGACCAATCTTGGATCTGCTCGTCTTGAACGGGGCCCTTCACAAGCCAGCTCTTTGAACGGCTCCATCTCCCTCTGCTTCACCCCCAAGTGGCAACAGGCCTACTTCAGTTGCAGAGCCTCAATTACCACCTCCCAAGCCCTTTGCTGGGGATCCTAGTTCCTGCCAGGGTTTCCTCACCCAATAAGGCACCCTGATCTTCGAGCTCCCACAGACCGCTTCAAGATTGCTTACATAATTACCCTTCTCTCAGACAAGGCCTCCGCGGTGTGGACATGATTTCAAGCGAGTGTTTGATCATCCAGTCAGTGGTCGGAAAGCCTCCAAGCGCCTGCTTACTCTCAATCAAGGCTCCTGCAGCACCGCAGATTTCGCCATCGAGTTTCGGACCATCGCGGCAGGAAGCGGATGGAACAATGAGGCGTTGAGGGTCTGCTTTCAAGGAGGGCTGTCCGAGCCCCTTCAAGATGAGTTAGCCACCCAAGAACCAGCTGCTGATCTTGAGTCCCTCATTGCGATGGCCATCTGCCTGGACAATCGCCTGAGAGAGCGGAGGGTGGCTCACCGCAAGGCGTCTTAGTCCCAAGTCCCTGTGAGCAGGTCTGTGTCCCCAGTTCATATTCCTGCTTCCTCGGCTCCTGAACAGCTCCATGATTCCTCGGAGGACATGTGGTTGGGTCGTTCCAGGCTCTCTCCCAGTGAGAGGGAACGGTGCATGAGGAAGCAACGTTGCCTCTACTGCGGTGCTTCTGGCCACTTTCGCTACACTTGTTCCGAGCTCCCGGAAAATGATTATCCCCGCCCAGCTACAGGAGGGCTGTGATGGGAAAAATTAGAGCTCCTCCTACTAACGCCGTTCTAGCTGTTCCAGCCACTCTGTCCTGGGAGGGCCACTAGCATCCGGTCTAGGCCATGATCGATTCCGGCGCCACAGGCGACTTCCTAGATCTATCCTTGGCTAAGGAACTTGGGATCCCCACCCAACTTCTTCCTCATCCCCAGGCAGTTACGGCATTGGATGCCAGACCTCTGGAACTGGGCAGAGTAACAGAGGCCACTCAGTCCCTGCGACTTACCATCCATCAACACCAGCAGGAGGAGACCTTCTATCTGATTGACTCTCCCGAGTATCCTGTTATCCTGGGCCACCCCTGGCTGCACAAACATAATCTCTGGATTGACTGGTCCGCTGGAACCATTCTGAGCTGGGACTCCACTTGCCATCTCACCTGCCTGAGTCCCTCAGCCCCTAGTTCCGAGTTTCAAGAGTCTGTCGACCTGTCTCGTGTCCCCAGATCCTATCATCAGTTCAAGGCAGTGTTCAGCAAGTCCCAGGCCACCTTCTTACCACCTCACCGCCCCTATGACTGTGCCATTGAGCTACTTCCTGGCTCCTGCCCTCCCAGGGGTCAGATCTTCTCCTTGTCTTCCCCCGAGCGCACAGCAAGGGATACCTACATTAAGGAATCCCTGGCAGCCGGTATTATTCGTGCCTCTACTTCCCCGGCTGGGGCGGGCTTCTTCTTTGTGGGGAAGAAGGACACAGGTCTTAAGCCATGTATCGATTACCGGGGTCTCAACAAGATCATGGTTCGGAATCGATACCCCCTTCCTCTCATGGCCACTGCTTTCGAGCTACTACAAGGGGCTTACATTTTTACTAAATTGGATCTACGCAACGCTTACCATCTCGTGTGGGTCCGACGGGGACGAATGGAAGACGGCCTTCAACACCCCCACAGACCATTATGAGTATCTGGTGATGCTGTTCGGGCTCCCCAACGGGGCGCTGTATTCCAAGCACTGATAAATGACGTTCTCTGGGACAATGCTAAATCAATTTGTCTTTGTATATCTTGATGATATACTCATTTTCGCGGGGTCTTTGGATGAGCATGAGGGGCACGTCAGCAGGGTCCTCCAGAGACTCCTTGACAATCATCTCTGCGTGAAGCCAGAGAAATGTGAGTTTCATGTTACCCAGGCTCAGTTCCTCGGGTTCATCATCACTCCTGGCCACGTGGAGATGGACCCTAAAAAGGTTGAAGCTGTCCTCAACTGGCCTATTCCCGCCACAGTTAAGGAGGTTCAACGTTGCATCAGCTTCGCAAACTTCTATAGGAGGTTCATTACAAACTTCAGCTCTGTGGTGGCCCCCTTGACTGCGCTGGCCAAGGGAGGAAGAATCAAGATTCACTGGGGTCCGGAGGCAGCGGGGGCCTTCGAGGAGCTCAAGCACCGCTTCACTTCCGCTCCCATTCTCTCAATCCCCGACCCAGAAAGACCTTTCGTGGTGGAGGTGGACGCCTTGGAAGTAGGCGTAGGAGCCATTCTGTCACAAAGGGGTGAGGATGGAAAATTACACCCTTGCGCCTTCAATTCAATTCAATTCAAGTTTATTTGTATAGCGCTTTTCACAATACAAATCGTTGCAAAGCAACTTTACAGCAAATTAAGTTTCTACAATATTTAGTGGTAGCTTATCAGTGGTGACTGTTAGTTAATGTACATATGATAGAAATGTACGGAAAAATCAATTAAAGACGTAATCAAACAGACGAAGAAGACTATTAACAGCTAACGAATAATAATGTGCATTTGATTAGATATAACTGCAGTAAACAGATATAACTGCAATACAAGATTATGAGATGCATTATTTGAATGCTTGTCCAAAGAGATGTGTCTTTAATCTAGATTTAAACAGACAGAGTGTGTCTGAACCCCGAACATTATCAGGAAGGCTATTCCACAGTTTGGGAGCCAAAAGCAAAAAAGCTCTACCTCCTTTAGTGGACTTTGCAAGCCTAGGTACTACCAAAAGTCCAGAGTTTTGCGACCTTAGGGAGTGTGATTGATTGTAGCGTGGTAGAACACTAGTTAGATACACAGGAGCTAACCCATTAAGGGCCTTATAGGTAAATAATAATATTTTGTAACTGATACGGAACTTAATAGATAGCCAGTGCAGAGACTGTAAAATTGGGGTAATATGATCATATTTTCTTGACCTGGAAAGGACTCTAGCCGCTGCATTTTGGACTACCTGTAGCTTGTTTACTGAAGATGCAGGACAACCACATAGCAGTGCATTACAATAGTCCAGTCTAGAGGTCATGAATGCATGAACTAGCTTTTATGCATCAGAAACAGGTAACATGTTTCGTAACTTGGCAATGTTTCTAAGATGGAAGAATGCTGTTTTTGTAACATGGGAAATATGGTTTTCAAAAGACAAGTTGCTATCTAATATAACACCCATATTTTTGACTGTAGAGGAAGTAACAGTACATCCGTCTAGTTGCAAATTGTAATCCAAGAGATTCTGTTGGCTCGTGACAGTATTGTTTATAGAACATGAAACCATCCTCACATCGTACAACATTTAGATGTAATGAAAGGTTGCCAATCATATTTCAAAATGTTGCACTCGATTTCACACATTTTAGACTGGAATTATAGTTTGGGAAAAGTCCAACTAGTAAATGTGTTCAAGTTCATGTACTACAAAACATTATATAATGCCAATAAGAAACATTACTTACTCTGCATAAAAGATCTCCTCCGCTGGCTCTAGCCGTGCTCGCGTTCTGTTTGTGAGGTAAACATAAAGCTTATTCCTCTCAGCACGTCTTCATCTGAGGTAAATACCGGCTTATTCCTCTCAGCGCATCTTCTGAGATAAACACAAAGCTTATTCCTCTCAGCGTCTTCTCCCAAAACCGAAAAGTATCCGCGATGAACATGTTGCTGCTTTGTTTACGGTGATCTGGGCGTTTACATGTCGCGCGTCTCACATGGGTATTTGTAATATAAATAGTGTGAGCAGGGTGTGGGCATGATCTAATTAGAGATAATGAGAACAGACGGGAAAAACTGGACATGTCGTTGGTTTCATACGGATTACTTTATAACAGAATATTTGTTTTTGGTTACTTCATTTAAGAGTAGACATGTCACGCTTTCTATAGATATATTTCTCATGTCTGTATGTAAAGTATTCGCTGAGTTTCAGTCATTTTAGTGACGCATTTCTAAGAGCAGTTCGCTGAGACAGTAAAGACTGAGAGCGCACCCTGCTTGTTTTCTTTATTTTACAAAAGCACAAAGTTTTGTTGATATGGTGAGCATACACAAATAAAAGTAGACCCTTTATAGATTCAAGTGATGTATTACTTTTATGTGTCCAATCAAAAGTGACCGAGCATTTTAAGTTATTTTCTCTGTCATCTGAAAAATATGCAAGTGCTCCCGCCGGCGCCTTTGCCGACCCCAGGCTGTTAATAACAGCCAATTTTAATGTTTTGAGGACATATCCTAATGACAATGACAAATTAATAATAGTCAGAATCTATGACTTTTGGAAGCACCTCTTTTAGGAGCTTAGATGGAATAGGGTCTAGCATACATGTTGTTGGTATGTTTATAAACATGTTGTTAACAAGTTTATAAAATTCTTCTTCTCCTATAGTAGAGAATGAGTGGAATTGTTCCTCAGGGGATCTATAGTGCACTGTCTGATGCGATACTGTAGCTGACTTTCTGTAGATGCATGGTTACAATTTTATCTCAATAGTATTGATCTTGGAATTAAAGTAGTTCATAAAGTCATTACTGCTGTGCTGTTGGGAAATGTTAACGCCATTTGGTGCTTTATTTTCCTTAATTTAGTCACTGTATTGAATAACTGCCTGGGGTTATGATTGTTTTCTTCTAAAAGAGACTAAAAGTAATCAGATTTAGCAGTTTTTAAGGAGTTAAAAATGGTCCTTATCAACCTTGATTGACATGACAATAACATTCATAACATTATTTTGACAATAAAGTTTCAAAGTGGGCATTGTAATAAGAGTGAGTCTATACCTGTAGGAATATCAAGGTCACAGAATGAGCTGTTATGGGAATTCCTATGAACTAATATGGGAATTTTTTTTATTTGCTTCCCTGATTGCACACGTACATCACAGAGACATCTATTTGACATCTGCAAGATGTATTTTTTAGAGTGTTATTTGCTCATCTGCAATACGTCTATAGGACGTTTCCTATCTGATGTCAAATAGAAGTTTAGAAGTTTAGAAGATGTCTTTAAGATGTTTATGATTTAGAATGTAACTGACATCTGAGAGACGTACAGATATTTGTACACAGCAGATGCTTTCCAGATAAAGCGATCTTTAACAGACATCTTGCAGACGTATGTGTGCTAGGCCTACAATTAGTTACTACAATGAATCATTATATAACCTGCATGTCTGTAGCCATACGTGACACAGCTTTAGCACTATATTGCAGCACACTCCTCCGTCTTAGCTTCAAATCTGCCAAATTGATTGTCTTAACGTCAAATACTCTCAGTATTCTCCTTCAGCCTAGAATGCACGGCCGTGGGAAGAGAGAGGACCACAGAGACAACGTCCTATGTTCAAATCTATTCAAAGGTCCAAGCATCAGCTTATATAACATTATTTTAATACACGAAATATGCAGTGTAAGAACTACTGTATATAATGAGAATAAACATTATATAGAGATAACATGTAGAGAGAATAACTTTTAAAAAACAACGGATGTTTTCTGGTCAGGCGGATTAAACAGTCGGCCTTTTGAATTACTTCCGAATTATTGATTTAACGTACAAATATGTATTATAGTAAATAATGTAATACATAATATGAACATGATTACGACAAACACTATAACTCCCATTCCGGCATGCATTGTGTGGGGGTATAGCTCAGTGGTAGAGCATTTGGCTGCAGAAGAGGTCCCCGTTTCTAATCCAGGTGCCCCCTACCTTCTTAATTATTATTATTTTTTTTCAATTATATATAATTGTGTATATATATATATATATATATATATATACTGTATATCAGGGTCCCTCAATAGGTGGCCACATCTGGTCCATGAGAGAAAAAAGTTTGACCCGCGCTTATTTCAAATAATGTGCGGCGCGATGCAATAAAATACAATATAACTCGTTAGAATCAGTGATGCTGTCATGGATTAGCAAGATGTCTTTAAGATGTTTATGATTTAGAATGTAACTGACATCTGAGAGACGTACAGATATTTGTACACAGCAGATGCTTTCCAGATAAAGCGATCTTTAACAGACATCTTGCAGACGTATGTGTGCTAGGCCTACAATTAGTTACTACAATGAATCATTATATAACCTGCATGTCTGTAGCCATACGTGACACAGCTTTAGCACTATATTGCAGCACACTCCTCCGTCTTAGCTTCAAATCTGCCAAATTGATTGTCTTAACGTCAAATACTCTCAGTATTCTCCTTCAGCCTAGAATGCACGGCCGTGGGAAGAGAGAGGACCACAGAGACAACGTCCTATGTTCAAATCTATTCAAAGGTCCAAGCATCAGCTTATATAACATTATTTTAATACACGAAATATGCAGTGTAAGAACTACTGTATATAATGAGAATAAACATTATATAGAGATAACATGTAGAGAGAATAACTTTTAAAAAACAACGGATGTTTTCTGGTCAGGCGGATTAAACAGTCGGCCTTTTGAATTACTTCCGAATTATTGATTTAACGTACAAATATGTATTATAGTAAATAATGTAATACATAATATGAACATGATTACGACAAACACTATAACTCCCATTCCGGCATGCATTGTGTGGGGGTATAGCTCAGTGGTAGAGCATTTGGCTGCAGAAGAGGTCCCCGTTTCTAATCCAGGTGCCCCCTACCTTCTTAATTATTATTATTTTTTTTCAATTATATATAATTGTGTGTATATTGGGTCAGATTTTCAATAATAAAGACTTACTTTTGTGCATTTTTTGCACAATACTGTATTATGACCTCAAAATGCTTTTAGCATAGTGCATGATTTGTAAACTAATAGATTTTCGCATGTGCATCACATAAGCAGCTCCATATGTGTGGCTTTTTTTGACATAGTAAACTTGCTTGATAGCTCACCCGGTATAGCTTTGCACTTGCGATGTGTAGCACTCAGGTATGAATCCTATAAATCATGAGTCACGATAAGAGAATTCAAAGATTTGTTGAAGCTTAAATGGCATGGTTTCACGACAAGACAGTGAGTCAGTGAGTGACTGATATCTTTGTTATGGAATACATGTGTTGGTTCGCAGTGAGTTAACAGTTTTAACGTACAAGTTTGCTTTAATTTATTTTCAAGATCTGAGGTCAAATATCTATTGTTGCTTTCACTATGGCTATAAAGATTACACAACATAATATTCAAACTCACATTAGACACATTTAACATTGAATAAAGCACATAATCATTACCTGAGATTATCACTGTCATTCACTGTCATATTTTGTATGTTGTTCCTGCCATGACGTTGCAGAAAATAAAACCGTTCCTAAAATAGAATCCCATGTCGCTTATTGTCACATGTCGCGGGTGTTTAGGACAATCAGGGTAGTACAATTGTCTGCAGTTTGCACAACAACTAATTGCATATGGCTTGTTGATCAAAACTGATGAGTCGATTCTCACTTAAACTGTCAAACTCTTCACAACTTCTCAATCATTTTTCACCGTGTAAGCCATCACATTCAAAACGATCCATTCAATTATGAAAAATTGGTATACATACATGTATAGTCCATAAATATCTGACATTGACATTGTTTGTAATGTCTGCTAAATTGGCAAATGACCTCTAATTGCAATACAATTTGAATCAACCATTTAACCAATCAGGTTTGGGAGCATATATATGTAGATTGCCCACAGCACAATCACTGAGAATGGAGGACTTCCACAACCCTGAACTGCAGCAACATGCTCGTGGAAGAGCAATTGGAAGACATGTAAGAATACAGGGTGGTGGTGGTGTTAGAGGAAGACATAATAGAGGAAGAGATGGAAATAGAAGAGAGTCTCTGATGAAATCAGAGTCACACTTGTGGATCATGTCATAAATCGTGGTTTTACAATGTAAGAGGCTGGTCGAAGAGTACAGCCTAATGTAAACAGGTCCACAGTGTCATCAATTGTGCAAACCTTTCGTAGGGAAAACAAGTAAATATGTATTTATTTTTTTGTTTTACAGTATGTAAAGCATTTTTATAAACAACAATATTGTAACGGTAAATGCAAGTCTATTTGTACATTCTATAGAACCGCACAATAGCCTCGCGCTGGTGGCAGAGCAGAAGTATTTAACCATCAGCAAGAACAAGAAATTTGCAACATGGTCATAGCCAACAATTCCATCAGGCTAAGAGAGATCCAAAGTGCAATCATAAATGACAATAATGTCTTTGCAAATATAAATTCTGTCAGCATTTCCACCATAGACAGAGTTTTGAAAAGACATCAAATGACTATCAAACAACTCTACAAGGTGCCATTTGAGAGGAATAGTGAAAGAGTGAAGTAGCTGCGGTACCAGTATGTCCAGGTAAACTATTGGTGTGCACTTGTGAGCTTTACTGTACTTCTAAGATGCCTGTATTACTTGAAGTTTTAGAAACCCATAAGAAGAGAAAACATTTACTGAACTCTAGAATAAAAAATTACTTTATTTTGTTTCTGTGTTTCTTCGTAGAGAATCGTGGAGTTAGAAGGACATGAAACAACCCACATTCTTGTTTTTGTGGAAGAGGCCGGGTTCAATCTGTCCAAAGGCCGGAGACGTGGTCGCAATCTTATTGGACCCCGAGCCACAACTGACACACCAGGCCAACGTGGGGCCAAAATTACAATGTGTGCAGCCATTTCAGAGAATGGTGTGAGCACACATACAGGTGCATATCAATAAATTAGAATGTCGTGGAAAAGTTCATTTATTTCAGTAATTCAACTCAAATTGTGAAACTCGTGTATTAAATAAATTCAATGCGCACAGACTGAAGTAGTTTAAGTCTTTGGTTCTTTTAATTGTGATGATTTTGCCTCACATTTCACAAAAATCCACCAATTCACTGTCTCAACAAATTAGAATACTTCATAAGACCAATAAAAAAATTTTTTTAGTGAATTGTTGGCCTTCTAAAAAGTATATTAATTTACTGTACATGTACTCAATACTTGGTTGGGCCTCCTTTTGCATGAATTACTGCATCAGTGCGGCGTGGAGTCCCCAGTCAATGCAGCCATCTACCAGGAAATTTTAGAGCACTTCATACTTCCTTCTGCTGACAAGCTTTATGGAGATGCTGATTTCCTTTTCCAGCAGGACTTCGCACCTGCCCACACTGCCAAAAGCACCAAAAGCTGGTTCAATGACCATGGTGTTACTGTGCTTGATTGGCCTGCAAACTCGCCTGACCTGAACCCCATAGAGAATCTATGGGGTATTGTCAAGAGGAAGATGAGAGACACCAGACCCAACAATGCAGATGACCTGAAGGCCGCTATCAAAGCAACCTGGGCTTCCATACCACCTCAGCAGTGCCACAGGCTGATTGTCTCCATGCCACGCCGCACTGATGCAGTAATTCATGCAAAAGGAGGCCCAACCAAGTATTGAGTACATGTACAGTAAATGAACATACTTTCCAGAAGGCCAACAATTCACTAAAAATGTTTTTTTTATTGGTCTTATGAAGTATTCTAATTTGTTGAGATAGTGAATTGGTGGGTTTTTGTGAAATGTGAGCCAAAATCATCACAACTAAAAGAACCAAAGACTTAAACTACTTCAGTCTGTGTGCATAGAATTTATTTAATACACAAGTTTCACAATTTGAGTTGAATTACTGAAATAAATGAACTTTTCCACGACATTCTAATTTATTGAGATGCACCTGTATTCCACACATTGGGCCCTATAATACCCAACTTCTCCTGGCATTCCTAAACACACTTTACAGAGACCTGATTCCAGAACAAGAGGTTTAGAGTTAGACCACATTTGCCTGATTATGTTGTTGTCTGGGATAATGTCAGCTTCCACCGAACCAACATTGTTAGGGATTGGTTTGCTGCACATGAAAGGATAACAGTGGAGTTCCTTGCACCATACTCTCAATTCCTAAATTTTTTTTAGAAAAAAAAAGTTTTTTTTTCAGCATGGAGGTGGAAAGTATATGATCATAGACCTCAAGATCAGATTCTGTTGGATGCCATGAATGCTGCATATGAGGACATCACAGCTGATCATTGATGGGGAGGGGTGCGGCATTCAAGGAGATTTTTTCCCACCGCTGCATGGCAATGGAAAACATCAGATGTGATGTTGATGAAAATCTTTGGCCTGACCAACAAGAGAGACAGGATGTCCACCAAGAATCATTTTTTTCATGGATGTTATTTGGTATTTGTGGTAACTTAAGAAATATATAATGTACAGTAATTGGACAAGCAAGATTTCACTTTACATGTAATACATTCGTACAAAAATAAATGTATTGTATAAATACAAATGTTCATATACTTTTTTTTCCTATGTACTATTGACTCTTCTCAACAAATATCAGATTTGTTTTTTTAATAAAACCTTAATTTCCATGGTTGACTGTCATGGTGAAAAAACAACTAAACATTTTGACCAGTGTGGCTCACACGATGACAAAAATACTTTATATGTTGCTGGCCTTGGCCAAATTACTGACACGATAACTAGGTTTTGAAGCATGAATGAAATGTTTTGGGTGAGTAACTACATTTTGCAGACATGCAATAAAGTTCTGAAGTTCCAGCAAACAGTTGTGACATTTGCACTCACAGTTTAGAGAATGTTAAGACTGTTTCGAAAAATGTGCCAAAGCAATTGAGGAAAAACTGTAATAACTTCATTACTGCCGGTGTTACGAGATTTTCGGTTTCCGAGATTTTCGGTTTCAGTGGGCGGAGCACACATGAATATTCATAAGTTTCCCGGACATGCGCATGGAACCAAGTGGAACTGAGGATTTCAGTTCACGCTCCTTGTATCTCAGCAGGTTTAATGGTATTGTCACGGAAAAACCTGCCTCACCAGCCGAATCAGCCTCTCACCCGCTCACAATCACCTGATTACTGCGGCCGTCGTGGACATCGTCCTGGGACGCCCCTGGCTCGCCAAACATCAACCCACCATTGCCTGGAAGTCCGGAGAAATAAGTGGAGTGTAAACAGGAGTGTCTCCGGGATCTGCCTATCCCGATCTCCATCGGGAACGACCTCCCTGTCTGTTCCACCTCTGTGGAAAGCCCGAATTCATTGCCTGTCACTCCTCCTCCTCCCGAATATCAGGCGTTCCAGGATGTGTTCAGCAAGCTCGCTGACACTCACCTGCCACCTCACCGGCCATGGGACTGTGCCATTGACCTGCTGCCTGGGGCCCACCTACCCAAAGGACACGTCTATCCACTGTCGATCCCAGAGAGAGGCGCTATGGAGGAGTACGTTCAGGAAGCCTTGCAACAGGGGTTCATCCGTCCGTCCACCTCACCCGCAGCATCGAGCTTCTTCTTCGTGGCCAAGAAAGATGGGGGACTGAGACCTTGCATCGATTACCAGGCCCTCAATGACCAAACGGTGAAGTTTGCCTATCCCCTTCCTCTGGTCCCTGCGGCCTTGGAGGAGCTCCACGGGGCCTGCGTCTTCAGCAAGCTGTATCTAAGGAGCGCCTATAACCTCATCCGCATTCGCAGGGGTGACTAATGGAAAACTGCCTTTGTAACGCCCACCGGGCACTATGAGTACCGGGTCATGCCCTATGGGCTTTCCAACACACCCTCCATATTCCAAAACTTCATGAATGAGATCTTCAGAGACATGCTCAACCGGATCGTCCTCGTCTACATAGACGATATACTAATTTACTCACCCACTCTTGAAGCACACCGTAACCATGTCACCCAAGTACTCCAACGCCTCCGCCAACACCGCCTGTATCTCAAGGCGGAGAAATGTGAGTTCCACCAATCCACCGTTCACTTCCTGGGCTACATCGTCACCCCTGCAGGGGTGCAAATGGACCAGAGGAAGGTGGATGCCGTTCAGAACTGGGCCCAACCGACTACCATCAAGGAGATGCAGAGATTCTTGGGGTTCGCAAATTTCTATCGCCGCTTTATCGCCCACTTCAGCCAGTTGGTGGCACCACTTACCTCTCTCCTCCGATGGAAGGCCAAACTCCTCACCTGGACCTGGAGGCACTCCAGGCCTTCAGTCAGCTCAAAGCCGCCTTCTGTACGGCTCCGGCCCTTTCACACCCAGACCCCAATCTCCGCTTCGTGGTCGAGGTGGATGCAGCGAACCTGGGAGTGGGCACCGTCCTGTCACAATGGCGAGGTGAACCCCCCCCGTGCTCCATCCATGTGCGTATTTCTCACGGAAATTTTTCCCGGCGGAGCAGAACTACGACGTGGGAAATCGGGAGTTGCTGGCCATCAAGCTCGCTCTGGAAGAGTGGCAGTATTGGTTGGAGGGTGCCAAGCACCCATTTGAGGTGATCACAGACCACAAGAACTTACAATACCTCAGAGAGGCCAAACTTCTTAACCCGAGGCAGGCCCGCTGGGCTCTGTTCTTTACCCGCTTCCACTTTGTGGTCACTTACCGTCCAGGGACTAAGAATGTCGGAGTGGATGCACTTTCCCACCAACACCAGCCAGATCCTACCCCCGAACAACCAGAGCCCATCCTGCCACCTTCCGTCTTCATGTCTCCTATTCAGTGGGCACTCACCGACCAGATCCGTGCCGCCACTCTCACCAAACCCGCTCCGCCGGGAGGTCCAGAGGGGAGAAACTATGTCCCATCCACCCTGCGTATAACCCTTCTGGACTCCGTTCACACCTCTCTGGGATCGGGACACCCAGGCACCCGCCGAACCCTCTCGCTCCTCCAGAACCGCTACTGGTGGCCCCACATTGCCCGAGATGTCACCCAGTATATCAAGGGATGTTCGGTTTGTGGCATCTCCACCACGCCACATCGTCTCCCCGAAGGGAAACTGGTTCCGCTACCCATCCCTTGCCGGCCCTGGTCCCACCTGGGTGTGGACTTTGCCACTGACTTACCTCCCTCAAATGGATTCACGACCATCCTAGTAGTCGTCGACCGGTTCTCCAAATCCTGCAAATTAATTCCCCTGCTGGGATTACCTACCACCCTGGAAACTGCCGAAGCCCTCTTCCAGCACGTATTCATGAACTTCGGTCTCCCAGAAGACATTGTTTCAGACAGAGGCCCTCAGTTCATCTCCAGGGTCTGGCGAGGGTTTTTCCGCCTCCTGGGAGCATCAGTCAGTTTGTCCTCTGGATACCACCCGCAAACCAACGGCCAGACCGAACGGAAGATCCAGGAGATCGGACAGTATCTCCGGGCCTACTGTCATGACCATCAGGACAGCTGGAGCCTGTACCTACCCTGGGCCAAGTACGCCCAGAATTCCCTGCGCCAGGAAACCACTGGACTCACCCCATTTCAATGTGTTCTAGGTTACCAGCCTCGGTTTCCTTGGACCGAGGAACACTCGAAAGCCCAGCGGTAGATCACTGGTTCCGCGAGAGCGAGAGGGTATGAGACTCAGCGCATATTCATCTCCAGCGGGCCTTCTGGAGGCACCAGGCCAATGCAGACACTCCTCGGTCCGACAATCCCATCTATCAACCAGGGGACCAAGTCTGGTTATCCACCCAGGACATCTGCGTCCGGCGGCCCAGCAGGAAGCTGAGTCTCCGGTACATAGGTCCTTTCCCCGTAGCAAGGCGCATCAATGAAGTCACGTACCAGTTGCACCTGCCTGCCCATTACCGGATCTCACCCACCTTTCATGTGTCCTTGTTTAAACCCTTCACTAATCCTCTTCTCCCTCTCTTCACAGAACACAAGGTACCCCCCCTCCGCCCGAGGTCCTCCCCAACGAGACCATCTACAGAGTCAAGAAGATCCTCGAATCCCGGTGGCGAGGCGGCCGGCTTCAATACCTCATAGACTGGGAGGGGTACAGTCCTGAGGAGAGATCATGGGCAGACAGAAAGGACATACTGGACCCATCCCTCCTCAACGACTTCCACCAGGCTCATCCTGACCGTCCCACTCCCAGGGGCCGCGGTCGTCCTCACCGTCGTGGGGGGGGGGCAGTAATGTCACGGAAACACCTGCCTCACCAGCCGAATTAGCCTCCTACCCCCGCTCACACTTTTCCCGGGATTCGGAGTGAGTCGCGGGAAGAAAAAGGAGGCTGTACGTGAGTGTGCTGCGCCATCAGGCGGGATTTACCGAGGAAAACCCTCCACATCAGCACCTTTCCGGGAACACATAAGTTTACCCTGTCATCGAATAACATTGCAGGATTCGACTCAAGTAAGATGTTTCCTTCTTCCATCAGAAACCTACGGATTAAGGGGTAAAAGTAAAGAAGTTTGAACGATCGGGAGAGATTGCATTGAGACACTTGCTACACATTTGAACTGTTTTACAAGTGGACTGCGTTGGACTTAAGAGAATTGAAAATGCAGCCTGCACAGCCTAATTCAGCAGCCTGTGAGTTTTGACAATTGTTTTTTAGGAAATCCAGGAATGTTAATTTGAATAGGGTGAAATACACCATGTAATTGTGTTAAAGAGATTTGTTGTTGTTGTTTGTTTGTTTGTTTTCTGAAATGTTGAAATGTTCTCTTTAAGGGAGTGTTTATTCCAAACTGTGGAAAAAAAGCTGAATTAGCCCTAATTGTGTATACACTGTTTACTTAAAAGAGCCCAAGGGTTGTATCTTTGATACATTTGTCATTAATTTCTCAGTTTATATTTATTTATTCAGTGTTTATTTTCTCTGACTGATTTTCCAGATTTCAGGTTAAGATGACTAAAACGTTCTTTTAATTTTTGATTTCCAGAAATTAAAGAGTTCATTCTGAACCAGTCAATTTACTTTGTGAATATTCGTCTGCTTGTTACTGCTGGTAACTTGACTTTAGGCGATTGTTGGTTCTGGGGTAGGGGCGTTCCCTTCTATGCTGCAGGACATTGTGAGGTTGGGGAGATATTTGATGGTTTAGGGCTTTCTCATATGTGCTGTAAACTCCAGGTTAGGCCCGAGACAATATAAAGCCTGGAGCCCTCCTCATTTTAGCCCAAATATATTAATCAGAATAGTACGGAGCGTATTGAATTTGGAGACAAGGACAAAGATCCTTTGTCACCATTCATCCAGAGCCACATAACCCCTATCAAGACGGGCATAAGTACCTGTTACATTTTCATTAGTTTGCACGTTTTTTGCAGTCATCACTGACTGAATGATTGCCGACATTCAGCACACTTAAGCTAGTTGTAACAGTTCGTTGTGCTGTAGCTTGCAATGCTTTAAAACTGTGTCTGTTGTTAGTTGTTTTCAATTAAATACAACAGCTGAAATAAACTTGTATTTGTGAATCATTTTTCATCTATCCTGGTGTTCTTAAACTGTTAGGCTTAGGCTGTATTTACAAAAGTTCATGTCACTAACTGCATCAGATTAAAAATATTTTTTAAAACATTAATATTGTGCAATAATTTTACAATTTAAAATAAATTTTTTCCCCCCTGTGATGTCAGATCTCAACTTCTTCTCTTTAGTGTTTCATGATCATTCAGAAATCATTCGAATATGCTGATTTTCTGCACAAGAAACATTTCTGATTATTATCACAGTTGAAATTGGTTGTACTGCTTAATGAGGTGTGGAAACCATTATACAGCGACAGGATTCCTTGATGAATGGAAAATTCAGAAGAACAGCATTTATTTGAAATAGAATTTTTACATTATAAACTGTCATTTTTATTAAATTAATGCATTATTGAAGAGCAAAAATATAAATTTCTTAAAAAGAAAATTCATAGTAATCCTAAACTTTTGAATGTTAATGTCATGTATCAAAGGATCAAATCAAGTGAAGAATTTGTGTTTTTTTAGCTTTATTATGTCATTTTTATACAGCAGATTCTACATCACACTCTCTTGTCTCCAATGTTGTCTTGTTTTGGTGCATACATC
>NW_015506261.1:87700-104703 GCF_001515645.1 Sinocyclocheilus grahami | reverse complement strand
GTGTGGAAACCATTATACAGCGACAGGATTCCTTGATGAATGGAAAATTCAGAAGAACAGCATTTATTTGAAATAGAATTTTTACATTATAAACTGTCATTTTTATTAAATTAATGCATTATTGAAGAGCAAAAATATAAATTTCTTAAAAAGAAAATTCATAGTAATCCTAAACTTTTGAATGTTAATGTCATGTATCAAAGGATCAAATGAAGAATTGTTTTTAGCTTTATTATGTCATATTTTTATAGCAGATTTTACAAGGAGATTAACATCACACTCTCTTGTCTCCTATGTTGTCTTGTTTTGGTGCATACATCATTTTAGTTTGTAACAAGGATTCAATAGTTATTCATGCTCAAAATTCAGGAAAACTTTACTTTATTAATCGCATCCTCCATGACTAACATTTTCCTGGATTTTGAGTGTGAATCGCTATTGAATTCATATTTTTTAAAAACAAAATGTCACTGTCTCACATAATATCAAACATTCACACCAACACACATACACAACAAAAAGAAAACAAGTATATAGAATAGAAAAAGAATAGAGAAAACTAGTGTTAGAGGCCTTTTTTTTTTTTTAAAGAAAACGAATAGAGAGTGCAAGTGTTAGAGGGTCAAATATAGATGGAAGAGATGTGTTTTTAGCTGTTTCTTGAAGATGGCTAAGGACTCAGCTGCTCGAATTGAGTTGGGCAGGTCATTCCACCAGGAGGGAACAGTTTATGTAGAAAAAAAAGCCAAATTAAGATTATATATGTTTATGAAACTTTATGACTTAGCCTATAAATAATGTTGCATGAGTGTTTGTTGTGCATCAAAATAGACCATGCATTTGTATCAATGATCATCGTGTATCATCCAGGTACAGTGCAACACATGGTCAAAGAACAGATGACACAGAATAACATCAGTGTAGGTTGCAAAATGTTTATTAGGCCACTGATATGGTGGTGAATGTTATTTCATTCATTGCCAGAAGATGACAGTTTTAAAACTTAAAAGGTAACAGAAGAGCATACAAATAAATAATTGAAATGGTAGCTGGATCTGCGCTACTATTGGAAACATGTGTAGCTGTAATCATCCAGGTGTTCTGGTATTTTTGGTTTCACTGTGCAAATGGAACCATAAACCTTGTGATCATCTTAATTGTTAAATTTACACAATTTACACAAACTATTTTACAAAACATTTTTGGAAACATGAAAAAAAGAAATAAATTTCAGCAACATGTTTTTGCAGCAGTGTATGATTGTATCATAGTTTACAACCAGACAGCAGACAATTCACAACCAGACAACATGAAGAATGTTGAACAGGGTAAGTTAAGACATGGATCATCACACCAGTATACAAAAAAAAAAAAGTCCACAGATAGGTTTATATAGGTTTCTTTCATTTGTTGCAGGCAGTGATGTATTCAACAAATGATAACAACTAATAACAGACACAGTTTAAAAGCATCGCAAGCTACAAATGAAGAGCACAAAGAACTGAAATCAATGTATAGGCTACAACTAGCTGAAGTTTGCTGTGCTTTATCCTAACATTACACAAAGAATGCCTGCAATCATTCAGTCAGGGACGTATATATATATATATATATATATATATATCCATCCCATTAAACCTGCTGAGATACAAGGAGTGTGACCTGAAATTCTCAGTTCCACCTGGTTCGACGCGCGTGTTCGGGAAACTCATGAATATTCATGTATGCCCCACCCACTGAAACAGAAAATCTCGGAAACCGAAAATCTCGTAAAGCCCCAGGATACACTGCACGATTTTAGCAATCCTATAAGATCATTACTTTATCACTGTGCGACATGGATCGTTTAAACTTGGGTAGGACAAGCATGTAGATTGTATGATGATACCTATTGAATCGTAGGCTGCGACACACATTAGCGCAACGTCATCAGCATGCGCTAGTGGTAAACAAATACACAAATACAAATACAAGTACATCAAGATGGATCGCTCTTTGGCAGTTGTGCTTTTCATGTGCGCTGAAACAAAGAAGAGGCGCCAGCGGAAGAGGGCAATATGGACCCGCTCATGGCTCGGGAAAAGAGGACAACTTGGGATGCCAGTTTTGCACAGGGAGCTTGGCAGCTGCAGTTCCTTTTTTGGTTCGGTCATGATAGCAGCTAGAGGACACATCGTACAAACATGCCCTCTGCTGCCACAACTCAACAAGAATTTGTTCTTTATGGGTATCCCACATGCCAGTATACATTCTACTTTTTTTTTGCCTCCTGGCATTGAAATTGTAGCGCCGCTGGTCGCGTGGATTAATATGTCATTTCATGTTGCAATTTCATTGGCTGCTGAGTAGACGCAGGTCGTTGCAGCAAACACATGTGCGTTGATCATGCTGAATTTCTGACACTGTCAGAAAACTATCGTAGGCTATCTTTGGTCGCAAGACCGGGAAAACGCCCGTCTTTGAACTTCTCTCACTGTATGACATATAGGACCACCGATTAAGAGCCACGATCACAGAAATCGCCACGATTGCTTCACGATGGAAATCTTTCGTCTGGGACAGCCAAAAATCGTGCAGTGTATCCCGGGCTTAACACCGGCAACGCGTCTCACACCTTTGCGTCTTTTTTCATCTGCCCCCATCCCCCTCCGCTGACTTGTCAATCAACCTTCTCAACAAACAATCCCACTACACACCACCTAACTAAGGGCGGGACTTAACACTAAAAAAACCAATAGACATAAAGGAAACCTAACGTGCTCGTTAATACCACGTTTTATAGCAATCAAACCTGACACAAGATCGCACTCTTAAAGGGGCATGTACACATTTAGCTTACATCAATATAATGACGTATAATTCACTCACATTTTAGTTCTGTATTAGAGCAAAACAAAAAGAATTACTAAATGAATAGAAATAAACCCAATACCTGTAGAATTTTGTTCTACTGGGTTACACACATATATATATATATATAATTATTCTGGATTTTAAAAATTTGGAACACAGCATGCAGTTTAGGAAAGGATTTCATACATTTATACTTTGTTGGTCAATTATCAACGTCAATGAACTACAGAATTTAACAGCCGGCCTGCAAGTGTCACTGTTTCCCAACTTAGTGATGCAGACCCAACTACATTTCTGAACAGATGAGCTAGTTAGAAAACCAAAGAAAACAGCTTTTTTTTTTTTCAAAACATCTAATTTTATTTTTATTATTTTACAATAAACATACTGTATGTTGCAAATACAACACTGCAGTGGCATTTAACACAATGGAAATCAGCTAACTTTTGCTTTGGATTTGGTTACAAAAATTTCTAATGTCTGACCATCTGTTCAGCAGGAAAACACATTTTACATTACATCTCCACAAACAGCTTTGGAAATACAATTTCTCAATTCTCCAAAAAGCAAACTGAAACATTAAACTTTTACATTTACTTTTAAAATTTAGTTGTTGCACTTATTTGTGCTTTTATTTTATTTATAATAATATGTATTAATATTTTATGAGCAAATTGATTTTATGCTTTATGACTAAATGACAGGGCAAAAAAAAGAGTACTAGAGTAAGCTATTTGAATTAAAGTGCTGTCAAGTCCATGTGGCTAACTGAGTATTATGCAACTTTTATCCACTGAACACAACTCTTCACAAAATATCTTTAAAAAAAAACTCTATAAAGATACGTTGCACTGTACATTAACTTGCAATCATTTTGGCTAACACATACCCATTATTACGGAGTGTCGTTAGCAGATTTGCTGGTCTTTGTTACAATTAGTACCTCTTAGAACTTAAAATTCCCTTTACTATAAACAACAGCATAAAAGGTTTTGACTGCCAACTGTGGGGAGTCAGAGACAGAGAAAAGCTCACAAAACTGTCAAATGATATTTTTCAACAGTGACAGCCTCGCATTGTGTGTTTGTCCATGATCCTAAAATTATTCAAGAAAAAAAACAAAAACAAAATCACTTTTTCTTTAGTCCATCCCTTGAACATAAAGTCCTGCCTGCTCAGCACTGCTCCGCCTCAATGAACCCCTCTTTTTCGTAACCCCCAAGATCAACCTCAGCATAGCTGGAATGGCATCCTTGATTCCGAAACTTCACAGAAGGCCAATAGTTATTGGTGCGACGCTGTGAATAAGAGACACCACAACAGCTTACAATTATTTTAAAAGAGTTTAAATTGGATAGATAGATAGATAGATAGATAGATAGATAGATAGATAGATAGATAGATAGATAGATAGATAGATAGATAGATAGATAGATGGATGGATAGATAGATAGATAGATAGATAGCAGGGCTCGAAAATAGCCGCTTTTCCACTGTCGAGACAATGCTTTAAACGGGCCAGGCGGGGCTAATAGCCTCGGACCTGTAGCACAGTACCCAAAATCACGATGTGTTTCCACCATCGGACCAGAAGTTCCACTGCGCTTCACTAAAACCTGCCCTATACACGTCTCTCAGGAACAACGTCACGCAACCCCATCATTTCACCAACAAAGACAATATTTATCAGAAAACTAATCAGAAAATCAGTCTGCGACGCTGTGAATAAGAGACACCACAACAGCTTACAATTATTTTAAAAGAGTTTAAATTGGATAGATAGATAGATAGATAGATAGATAGATAGATAGATAGATAGATAGATAGATAGATAGATAGCAGGGCTCGAAAATAGCCGCTTTTCCACTGTCGAGACAATGCTTTAAACGGGCCAGGCGGGGCTAATAGCCTCGGACCTGTAGCACAGTACCCAAAATCACGATGTGTTTCCACCATCGGACCAGAAGTTCCACTGCGCTTCACTAAAACCTGCCCTATACACGTCTCTCAGGAACAACGTCACGCAACCCCATCATTTCACCAACAAAGACAATATTTATCAGAAAACTAATCAGAAAATCAGTCGAACTAGCGCGATCACAAAACGAACATGATAAAAGCGGCCATTTGTTTGCATGTTTTGTTAAAGATTTAAATCCAAAAGCATCTATGTTTTACAATAATAAGTGATACATTGATCATAATGAATTAATTTATCAGGATTGAAAATTAGTCACACAGAAATAAAGCGGAATGAATCGTTATTTCACAAAAGAAAGAGGACACAGCCTACTTATTCAGTTGAGTCTGTTTTTGTTTATTTGTAGTCACAGTATACATCACATTTAGAAAGAATAATTTCTATATTTTTTCCATCAAAAATACGACCTGAGTAGCAGAGGGAGTTCCTGAACAAAAAACATTATTATGATTATTTTTTATGACGTACTCTAGACGAGACTTATGGCAGATGAAATATGTTACTAAATAAATACACGATTGTAATAGAGAATGAGAAGCTGACGTCTGATTTCTTCAAGCGGTTGTATTTACCATGTTTACTATGGTAACGTTAATGGCTAGCATGCAAAGTCTTTTGCATCGCTTATAAATACCTATTTCTGCCTTGTATGGTGATCATAATCCACACTGGATCTCAAACAGAAGTTTCAAACACTTGCTACTGTCTGAAAGTGAGTTTTAAGCTCAACTTATTCTAATAGTCTTTGATGCTGGTGTTATCTGTTAACTTTATGAAATGATTCGTGGCACTGACGCTCTCCAGACGTGGAGAAACTCTGCCTTTGTTCATAGCCACTCCTCTAGCTCCAGTTGGTCCGCTTTGGAAAACCTGGACCGTTGGCCCCGAGGAAGCACCGACGAGGCACGATCAAGCCCTGGAAATGACAGTGGAAACGCGATTGGCCCTGGCAAGCACTACCACGCCCGGTTTTGGCCCGACAGTGGAAACGTGGCTAATAAGGACTGCTTGATGGCCCAGGGCAAGCGTAAAAGATGCTCGGGAATTGCATGTGTTCTTAATCCTCGTAAAATTTTATTTGTATCATAGATAGATAGATAGATAGATAGATAGATAGATAGATAGATAGATAGATGTGTACTTACCTGCATGAGGTAGAAAGGAGGAGCAACAGTTGGATGTGTGTTAATGTAGTAGACAGCCAACAGGGTCAAGAACACTAGTAGAACCAGAGCTGCCACCACACCTGCAATGATGGCTGTGTGTTCTGGCGCTTCCTCACCTGAAAGTGTGAGAGAAAGTCAAGTAATTTTAAACGGGAACAAAGTTGTTATTTACAGTTCGAAGTATACAGCAATTTTCCAATTCATAGAGGAAGTATTAGATGTTCAAAAGTTTAAATCAACACATATCAAGCGCATAAGACATAAACAGATGATTCAGCTCAGCATATATATGGTGAATCACAAGCAAAACTATAAAGTCAATGCAACACCAAGAAGCATTTTAATCTTAGACACAGAGGCTGAATTTAAACTGAACTTTTACTTGATCCTGGGCTTTATTCTGACAAATCAGCATGGATGTATGAAGATTTTGCTTATTAATCATTACTTGTTTTGCTTCGTTTCATTGTTATTTCTTCATCTCATTCTACAGAAAGAAGAACCACTTAAATAGAACGATTCATTTGCGAACCGGCCATCACTAATATCAATGTGTTTTCTCACGTCACAGCTTTAAATCTGTAAATTCGCTATCAAATGCATTAATGTGACCAACTCTATATAAACTAATGCAAATAGATGGTAACAATCGTGACATTAAGAATTTGCATCAGACTTGCGTGTGTTTTGGCCCACATTGTTTTAACCATTTGAGGTGCTGCTAATGTTCGCGTCCTCTCAGCTTTAATAGCAAACATACTGCTGTTCTTTCTCCTTTAATTTAGTCAACAACTTAATTACTTAGTAATGATATGAAAACATGCTCTATAGTGTAGGCCTACTGTATACGCATCGTTTCGTTGTCTGTTTAAATGCGCCTCTAAGTGTCCTGCTCTGTGCACCGCGCAGTGTCACGTGTCAAAACAAACAGCACGTGGTGTCAGTAACTATTATTACTCAGGGTTGGGGACTATTATTATTATTATTTTATGAATTCATTAAAAAATCATATATTTTGTAAAATGTATATAAACGAGATTTGGGTCATATTTGCATCACCCTAGCAACCACACAGCAACAATCAGAACACCTTAACATCCTCATAACATAATCCTGGTGGCAGCTCAAAGCCTAAAAACATATGTGAGACTTTAATAGGTTTTACTACACTAAAGTACCCCATTAAAATCCTCATGACAGCTCTGATCAGGCTAGATAGATGCCTCCAAAGCAGTCCAGTAGACCTGTGTAGTTTGTTCTTGGCAGAAAATCAAAGGACATGATACAACACATTATAAATATGAAAGGACAGCACTGAGAATAATGCAAATGCATTATTGAAACAAAGTATACATTCAGCTGCTGTAGCTGTATCGATGGACGATGAAGTTGATTATGTTAAGACAAATTCACTGCTATTTCAACATAAATAGTTGATAAATAAAGTATATCCAATCACAGAAGAAAACAGTCTGAAAATGTGTGAAAAGAACACAAAGTGTATATTTACACAATATATAATACTTTATATATGTGTAAATATATATTTGTTGTCTGTTTTAAATGTGCCTCTTAAGTGTCCTGCATCAAAACAAACAACACATAGTGTCAGTGATTCCACCTCTAGAGGCCGCTCTCGCTCTCGTACTGTATAATGACTGCGGACCTTCTCAGCCGTTCCAGCAACGGACGCAACCCGGAAAAACTATCGGCATGGACCTTTGCCGATAGCTACAGCAATCCAGCAAACTATCGGTGCCGATTAATCGGCCAAACCGATACATCGGTCGATCTCTTTTTAATAAAATAGTTTTAGTTAACAATAACAACACTGTGGCTGAACCAACTGCAGGGTAAAGCTAAAACTAGCCTAATGTTAGGATAAACCTTTTAATACTCACATCATAGACCTGTCTTTTTAGGCAAATACCAGATATGGATGTCATGTCATAAAATGATTTGAACATGAATTAATTTCTATTTAACATGATGCCATTTGAATAAAAAAACATTGTAAATTACTAATAACACTTTCATTTCCATGGTTATTTTAATAAATTATATACACAAAGCCAACAAAAACATTTACATTATTAAAGAACATCATCATTGTACTTCAGTCTAACATGGGTTTAAGCACTCTCAAAAAAAAAAAAGAATTCCTCCAGTTATAATCATTAAAGCTGTCTACACTGTGAAATGTATATTTTACTGTAGGTACATCCACAATTTGTTGTTTATAATGAGCAAATTTGAAAATGCAGAAATCAGTCAGTGAATGTGCGCACTGAACAAATCTCCGTATTTCGTGATGACTAATCTGAACTTCTGATTAGTTATTGTAACAGAATTGTGTGTGATTGGTTAAAATCTACAACATGTAAAAACCACAGACTGTAAAAAAAGTGGTGTCTCCACTTAACAACGTGTCTCCACTTCCTTCCACTATAGAAAAGTGAAGCCAAAATGTCCTAGGTGTTTTTTTTCTTAATTATGCGTCAAACAATAAACATAGAAAAGACAGAACTGATAGAATCTCTACATGAATAAAATAACATCAAATCTACATGTAAAGTTTCACAAACAAAACTAAAATAAATAAATGAAATAAAATACAAATAAATATAAAAGGAAGAAAAAAGACACAATAATAAACACATACAGAGGAAAACATTATGCATCAGTGGTATTACCAAAAATTATCATAATATTTAAAAAATCTGTCACTTTCTTTGTTTTTAATGAACTTAAGAGATTTACGAAATGCAAGAAATGCAAAAGTAGGAAATGAATTAAACCATTTTTGCTTATGAATAAAAAAAAAGGTAACACTTTATTTCGATAGTCCCCATTAGACATTCTACTAACAAAAGACAATGCAGAAAAGCTGAGCGGATGTGTCAGAAGACGAAACTTGAAATTCACTATAGCATCTATAAAGACAGCCTTAGTGCTTTCAATGTGGAACTAGGCAAAGCTAGACAGACCTTCTTCTCAAACCTTATAAACAGTAACTTAAACAACACTCGCACTCTTTTTGCTACTGTTGAGAGACTGACAAACCCCCCAAGTCAGATTGCCAGTGAAATGCTCTCCGACAGCAAATGCAATGAGTTTGCTTCCTTCTTTTCTGAGAAGATCAGTAATATCAGGAAGGCGATTAGCACATCCCCAAGTTATGCAGAGGTCAGACAGATTCGACCGCAATATCAAAATGAAGATACTATGTCTACTTTTGAAGAGATTGATAGCTAAATTTTGGAAGAAATAGTATAGCACCTTAAATCGTCAACCTGCTATCTTGACACACTTCCCACATATTTTTTCAAAAGGGTGCTTAACTGTTTAGAAGCAGATCTCTTAGAAGTGGTGAACGTGTCATTAGCTGGGTTTGCTTCTCTGTTTCTCTCTCTCACACACATAGATATATACACACACACACACATACATACTCTATCATGCACACACACACACACTCAGGCACACCCATGCTCATTCTAGCTCTCATTTCCACCTGTTTGTCATCACAATCAGCGTGTGTGCTGCTTTGTGGGGACACCTGTTTCCACTCTGATCTATTAGTCACTCTATTTCTAGTGGTTGGGCTCACTGTTCTCTGTCGGATTATTGTGTGACATGCATACGGTATTGTTTGGCCGTTCATGTCGATACTATCAGAGTTCTGACCATGTCTTGTCTTGCTTAGTGTGCTGTGCTCGTCTTAGTGTTCTCGGTGCCCGGTGGCTGCTTCCAGTGAGCCCAGCCCATACAAGCTCTCTCCAAGACGGGAGTCCTCGGAACCAGACCATCCCCGGTCGTTTTGTGTTTCATTGAGTTTCATCCAGTTCTGTGTCATCGTACGACAGACTGCCTTGTTTTGTGTCTTCAATAAAGAGACTGATTCTAACGGACTGCCTTTGCACGTGGATCCTTTATAAACCCCTTCTGAAAAAGAACAATCTTGATAACATCATATTGAGCAACTATAGACCAATATCAAATCTTCCTTTTATAGGCAAGATTATTGAAAAGGTAGTCTTTAACCAGCTGAACAAATACTTAAACTCAAATTGATACCTGGACAATTTTCAATCTGGTTTGTGACCGCATCACAGCACAGAGACAGTGCTCATTAAGATAATAAATGATATTCACTTAAATTCTGATTCTGGAAACATATCAGTGCTGGTACTACTAGATCTTAGTGCTGCGTTTGACACTGTCGATCATAACATACTACTAGACGGACTGGAAAACTGGGTCAGGCTTTCTGGGATGGTAATCAAATGGTTCAGGTCATACTTAGAAGGGAGAGGTTATTATGTGAGTATAGGAGAGCACACTTGTGTTCGCCTATACTCACATAATAACCTCTCCCTTCTAAGTGGACGTCCATGACATGCGGAGTCCCACAAGGCTCAATTCTTGCACTGCTCTTGTTTAGCCTGTATATGCTCCCACTAAGTCAAGACTTGGAGAAACTTGTTCATGCCTTTATCACCAGCAGGGAGGACTATTGTAATGGTCTCGTCACCGGCCTTCACAAGAAGACCATTAGACAGCTGAAGCTCATCCAGACCATCCATGACTAGAACCAGAAAATCTGAGCATATCACACCAGTCCTCAGGTCCTTACACTGGCTTTCAGTTATATTTAGGATTGATTTTAAAGTACTTATACTAATTTATAAATCCCTCAATGACCTAGGACCTAAATACATTGCAGATATGTTCACTGAATATAAACAGACCACTCAGATCATTAGGATCGAGTCAGTTAGAAATACCAAGGGTTCACACAAAACAAGGGGAGTCTGCTTTTAGTTATTATGCACAGTTGGAATCAGCTTCCAGAAGAGATCAGATGTGCTAAAACATTAGTCACATTTAAATGCAGACTCAAAACTCATCTGTTTAGCTGTACATTTATTGAATGAGCACTGTGCAACGTCCGAACTGATTGCACTATATTTAATGTATAATCATTTTCCATTCTTAACTGTTTTAAATTCATTATAAACCTCTTAAATCAATTTTAAATCATTTTCAAAGTTTTTTAATTCCTTGTTTTATTGTTATTATTATTTTATTTTATGTAGAGCACTTTGAATTACCACTGTGTATGAAATATAATATATAAATATAATATTTAAATATAATATATTATAAATAAACTTGCCTCGCATAACAGTGCAACTACATGTCAACTAGCATTAGAGTATTAGTAGACTGTCTGCTTAATATCTACTAACACTTTATTTTGATGGGTCCACAACATACAACATACTGACTATAAGAAACTTTGCAAGTATATGTCGACTTATTCTACTAACCCTAAACCTACCCTAACAGTCTACTCTGAGAGTTAGTAGATATGTAGTTGCAAATTAATGAGAATTAGTTGACATGTAGTTACAAAGTTACTTATAGTTAGTTGAATGTCTAAAGTGGACTATCAAAATAAAGTGTAACCAAAAATATTTTAAAAAGCTTACTTTTACAGTAACAGACTATATTTCTTAACTGAAAGGATCTGGAAGAATCAAGGTGCTTACCTATATGAAGCAGAGATGGCAAAGTACACACATCCTTCACTCAAGTAGAAGTACAAATACTCATGTTTAAAAAGACTCTGGTAAAAGTTGAAGTACTGACTAAACTTTTGTACTCAAGTTAAAATAAAGTAAGGGCTCTGACATGTACTTAATTAAAAAAGTGTGCACACGTGTGCTACTGTGGTAAATTTATTCATTAATTTTTTCGACATATTTCGCCCTGTACAGCCCTGTGAATGTCTATAATTTCTTTGTCATGTCGACATCACTTTTTTTTCACATTGAAAAAATAAATGGATCAGTGTCTCATCCTTAATCCCACAAAATGAGTAACTGTCAACATTCATATATTTTGCCACAAAGTCAATCACAGGATATATTTTGTGTAAGATCTTAAAATGAACTTAATTTGTCTCATTGGGAATGCAATACTTAAAAGAGTTAACAACCAGGTTTCTTTCCTGTCTATTAACTCAATAAGTGATGGCCAGTTAAATTTGGCTTCAGGAACATTATATTTTTTATTGTGGAGAATTTGTCAAAAATGCTTATTGTTCATTTTTTTGTTAAATATACTAATTACATCTAAGGTCAAATCAGGTTCTTTGGTGTCACTCTTGCTAAACTTAAATGCCATTTTACCAGTTGAGTTAGACCAGAAGGAAAGTCTCAGGTTATGCATGTAACCATGGTTCCCCTTCTAGGGAACTCACTCTGCGTTCTCTAGCGGACACTATGGAAACTGCTGGCAGCTGGACCGGTGTCTGAAGCACATGTTAAAGAACTCCAATCCTATTGGCCCACGTAGCCCGTGAAGTCATCTCGTTCCTTCTCAAGGGAACTCGTTCTACGTCCTCTAGCGGACACGATGGGGAATGAAATATACCATGCTGCAGCGCTTGCCTGTCCACCTGGTGAGAGAGCACCAAGGAAGTGATACACATACATCTAACCTTTCCTGTGAAAGGGGCCAAGCTATTGACGCCCCTGGCCGCTCACACAGCTTGGCAGAAATGGGGAACCAAGTTTCAGATGAAAGAGGGACATTCACACGAAGTTAAGAACACAGCTACCCTCAGATAGCTATGTTATGTGAGTTTAGCCTGATAATAAAAGGACCACGGATAGAGGCTACCTACTTAGAAACCCTAGCAGGGAGGAAAGTACAGTCTAGATAGGGGTTCCAAGGAACACTACTTAAAAACCCTAGTAAGGGGAGTGGTCACTGAGCTAGAAAACAGCTATCCTCAGATAGCTATCCTCCAAAGGTCCTAACCGAAGATTGCCAAGAGAGAGAGTGCCAGAGAATGGGCTATCTACTTAAATCCCTAACAGGGGAGACAGCACAATCTAGTCAAGGGGCTCAAGGAGACCATTATTTAAATACCCTAATAAGGGGAGTAGTCACCAAGCTGGAACACAGCTATCCTCGAATAGCAGTTTCCTCAGGCTAGACTGAAGATTGCCCAGACCACGGAAAGTGGGCTATCTACTTAAAACCCTAACAGGGGAGATAACACAATCTAGACAAGAGGCTCAAGACCGCTACTTAAAACCCTGACACGGGGGCAGTACTGAGCCAAAATACAGCTATCCTCAGATAGCTATCTTCCAAGGCAAGGAGTCAGCGCCTACTTGAAAGGGCTTGTGCCAAGAGGACCCTAGTCATAGAAGCCAGGCTGGAACACAGCTGCCCTCACACTGCTATATTCAATTCAATTCACATTTATTTGTATAGCGTTTTTCACAATACAAATCGTTGCAAAGCAGCTTCACAGAAAATTAAAGTGTCTACATTACATTTGGGAGTATCTTATCAGCCTATGTCAAAGTGATGTCCATAAGGCAGATATATACATAAAAAAATCATCCACAACATGTATTCAAACAAATGGTGAAAACTATTGACAGCAATGATTATATGTTGCTATCAAACTTATAGGAAAATTTGGTAGTTTTGTATGTTGGTTCAGGGTTGGCATCATCTGAGGTCTTCAGAGGGGTTGGTATCATCTCTTCTTAGATCTTTGTAAGGGCTGGATCCAGACTGAAGCTTGCGTAATCCCTAGTTAACTCCCATCCTGTGGCAAAAACAGAGAAGCAAATTAGCATAGCTGCTGTTCAAACCAAGCTAAAAATGATCATGTGTTCAAACCAAGTAGAGAATGATAATGTGCATTTGATCAGATATAACTGGAGTACAAAGTTATGAGATACCTTATGTGAATGCTTGGCTAAAGCAGTAGCCCCTCACTTTAGAACACACTATCCAGATGGGTGGGTTTAAGGATCAGGGGGTGAGACGGGTAGGTTTAGGTATATGTAAGGTGGGAGGAGTTGGATCTGGATCCAACCACGCCCCCTGGATCTTGTGTTCTGCAGTGAGGACCATCTCGGCTAAAGAGAGGGCTTTTCCCACTTGAAATTGTTAACCCTGGGTCATCCTTAAATCCCAGATAAATGGAATCCTGGGTTATCTGTAATCACGTTTCACACTGCTCATACTATACCTGGGGTTAACTGTAAATCCTGGGCATTCATTAACAGACGTTTCACACTGTACATTCCTAAACCCCGGGTTAACGTTCTTATTTGCGGTGTCACTGTCACTGTTTGGACGAATAGCAGGCAACCTGTTTACACGGCTTTTCTCGCGTCTTGCCAGTAATTAAAAAAAAATGTCGCCCCGTAGGTCTTCCAATTTCTCTTGAAGAGACTTTTTTGACAATAACTGTAAGAATAATACCGTCTCCTCATCACTCCAGTTCACATGCTTTCCGTCTTTTGACATTTCTTACTTTTCTCTCACTGGCTGCTGTTTACACGACGCGCGTTTCCTGTTACTGACATGATATGAGCCTCACTGCTCAATTTCTGATTGGCTGTCTGTTGCCAAGCATCCAGCAGCAACAGCGTTTCCTGTTACTGACATGATATGAGCCTCACTCCTCAATTTCTGATTGGCTGTCTGTTGCCAAGCATCCAGCAGCAACAAGCAAACACTGCTCCGTTTCACACTGAAAAAAACTTAGCACCGCAATGCGGGGTTAACACCACAAATGCGGTGCTAACCCTGCTCTGGAGTTGCTAATACCGCTTTCAAATTACAGGTGTAAAACGTTTATTTACCCGGGGTTAAAAGCGGTGTTTAGAACGACGATAACCTGGGGTTAAGCACAGTGTGAAAAGCCCTGAGATGATGAGTTTGGGAGACAAATGCAAAAAAAGCTCTACCTCCTTTAGTGGACTTTGCCATCCTAGGTACAACCAAAAGTCCAGAGATTTGCAACCTTAGGGAGCATGATGGCTTGTAGCATGATAGAAGACTGGTTAGGATCACAGTAGTCTCAGCCTCAGACATCACACCAACTAAACATCTGATGCATATGGCACACAAAAGTGGAAACACTTCAGGAGTTTCGAAGTCGTCATCAGATTTGTTGAATTATACAGGATTTCCGGGAGACACATGTGTCACGTTCTATAATGTTCCGCCTGGAAACAAAGATGACGTGTTTACAACTGTGACGACGAGCACTTATCAGGATCAACTAAACGCTGGATTTTCAAAAGTATGTGAAATATTTAAAGTTCACGGCACAGAATCTTTAAAATAAGTCCGATAGTTTTACACACCGGTCTGTTATTGTGGCGACATTTCCACGCCTTGAAACGTGACACTGAAACGAAACGAACTGTGATTGGTTGTTTGACATGTCGGTCAAACGGCCTCATGGGCGGGCTTTGGTCAATGAAAGCTGCCATGGATTCCAGACTTTCAGCCGTTAGTCTGAAGGTCTGGCTACGCGAGACTAGGAACACAGGAGCTAAACCATTTAGGGCCGATAGTTGATTGCTGGAACTATCGGCAAAATTCCAGGCCGATTGTTCTTCTGGGTTGCGTCCGTTGCTGGAGCGGCTGAGAAGGTTCGCAGTCATTATATAGTATGAGAGCAAGAGCGGCCTCTAGAGGCAGAATCATTAACACCACGTGCTGTTTGTTTTGACACGTGACACTGCACGCTGCACAGAGTGGGACACTTAAGAGGTGCATTTAAAACAGACAACGAATATATATATACATGGTATATACACTGTAACAAGTCGGCTGCCTCCCCCTAATTATCAGCATCACCCCGTCCCTTAATCGCTGCCCTTCGCCAGGCTCCCGACAGGAGTGAATGTGTGAGAGAGGAGGGGCGCTGAAATAGCCAGGGCTGGCGGCGTGTGATGGGACACACCTGAACCGAATAGATCCTCATCACCGCCGCTGTTTAAATGCTGAGTGCGCCTCTCCTCGGGAGACTGGTCTCTTCCCCGTGCATGCACGCTGGACCGGAGAGGGGAGCGCCTGCAGCTGCCGGGTCCCTTACCTGGACCCGTCCTTCCTGTCCACTGCCCTTCCCTTCACAAAACCCGCAGCACGACGAGGACACCAGATCCCCTTTTATTTTGGACACTTGATTCCCTTTTTCTGGACACTTTGTTTATTTTCTGTTAATAAAAGCCTTTCCGAGGCCTGACGCCACACCCACTGTGTCTGTTGTTTGCTCCTCCCGCGACAACACCCATTAACGTAAACTACGCAAGCAGTTCTGTCTTGGCAAGGTTGAGTTGAAGGTGATGATCCTTCATCCAGCAAGAAATGTCTGTTAGACAAGCTGAGATGCGAGCAGCTATCATCGGATCATCAGGATGGAATGAGAGGTAGAATTGAGTGTCATCCGCATAGCAGTGATATGAAAAGCGATGTGTGATGCCATGTAGACAGAGAAGAGAAGTGGTCCAAGAACTGAGCCCTGAGGCACCCAAGTAGTTAGATGTTGTGACTTGGACACCTCACCTCTCCAAGATATCTTGAAGGACCTATCTGAGAGATAAGACTTAAACCACTGGAGTGTGGTTCCTTAGATGCCCTTTGCCAATAGGTTTGACAGGAGAATCTGGTGGTTAACCGTGTCAAAAGCAACGGACACATCCAGCCAGATAAGTGTTGAAGATTTGGAATCCGCTCTTGCCAGTCTTAGGGCTTCAACAACTGAGAGTATGGCAGTCTCGGTTGAATGTCCACTTCTGAAACCAGACTGGTTGCTGTCCAGGAGGTTGTTCTGTGTGAGAAAGGCAGAGACTTGGTTGAATACAGCTCGTTCAAGTGTTTTTGCAATGAAAGGAAGAAGGGAAACCGTCTGTAGTTCTCTAAAAGGGAAAAACACCAGTGTGAAGGGATGTGTTAATGATGTGGGTGAGTGCAGGTACAACTGCAGGAGAAATGGCTTGAAGGAGATGAGATGGAATAGGATCAAGTGGATAAGTAGTAGGATGATTAGAAAGGATGAATTTGGAGACTTCTGCCTCAGAGAGTGAAGAGAAGGATGTGAATGAGTGTATGTTTGCTGGTAAGATGTGCTTGACAGATTGTGGTGTGGAAAATTGTGCACTGATGGTTTT
>NW_015506261.1:79370-87475 GCF_001515645.1 Sinocyclocheilus grahami | reverse complement strand
GTGAGTGCAGGTACAACTGCAGGAGAAATGGCTTGAAGGAGATGAGATGGAATAGGATCAAGTGGATAAGTAGTAGGATGATTAGAAAGGATGAATTTGGAGACTTCTGCCTCAGAGAGTGAAGAGAAGGATGTAAACTAGTGTATGTTTGCTGGTAAGATGTGCTTGACAGATTGTGGTGTGGAAAATTGTGTACTGATGGTTTTAATTTTATTACTGAAGAACGTGGCAAAGTCGTCAGCTGTTAAGAGTTGATGAATAAGGGGGAGGAGGACAAAGGAGGGATATACATTAAGGTCAGTAGTATTTTTTGATTTGCGCCACACCCTTTCAGCAGCCCTGAGCTTAGAACGATGCTCGCGGAGAACATCAGACAGCCAAGGGGCAGAAGGGGTGGTACGGCCTGGCCTGGAAGACAAGGGGCAGACAGTGTCTAAACAAGATGTAAGAGTGGAGCAGAAAGTATCAGTAGCACTGTTAGCATCAAGAGATGATAACTGTTTACGGGGAGGAGGCGAAGATGAAACCATGGCAGATAGCCGGGAGGGTGAGAGTGAGCGTAGGTTACGTCGAAAGATGACATCTGGAGGTGTGCAGTGGTCAGTGGAGCAGTATCGTGTGTAAATAAGGTCCAGTTGGTTGCCTGATTTGTGAGTAGCCATAGTTAACACTCTCTTGAGATCAAAAGAGGCAAGCAGAGTGTGGAAGTCTGCAACCTGAGGTTTATCTAGGTCAGTGCTTCTCAAAGTCCGGACTCTAGTCCGGATCCGGACCCGGAGGGAATTCAGTCCGGACCCGCATCCATTTCGTATTTCAAGAGCACTAATTATTTCCTACTTTGATTAACGCATGTAAAACTTGTAAATCATTTGTTTAGTTTTTTGAATGTCTTTTTGGAGACTGTCCGAAGTTATTTGTGGCGGCCCGTCATAAAATCAAAACTGACCGCCACAAATAGATTTTCCAAAAGGATTCTACTTCGTTGAATAAACTGAGCACTGCACGTTTCAAAATTAAAATACAGCACGGATGTTTTTATATGAATGTATCACTGAAAAGAACTGACTGTTTTCAGAAAAGCTTTGATATAATTTTACTTTCGTCTTTTCTAGCATTTGTGAGCGGAGCGCTTATTTGATTACAGCTGTTACCAGGGAAACCACTATATCTCCGCTTCAACAGCGCCTTCTGCTGGCAGAGAATGAATTTGCATTTGCAAGTCTGTGAGAAACACTGGTGTCTCCGGACTCTAGTCCGGATCCGGACCCGGAGGGAATTCAGTCCGGACCCGCATCCATTTCGTATTTCAAGAGCACTAATTATTTCCTACTTTGATTAACGCATGTAAAACTTGTAAATCATTTGTTTAGTTTTTTGAATGTCTTTTTGGAGACTGTCCGAAGTTATTTGTGGCGGCCCGTCATAAAATCAAAACTGACCGCCACAAATAGATTTTCCAAAAGGATTCTACTTCGTTGAATAAACTGAGCACTGCACGTTTCAAAATTAAAATACAGCACGGATGTTTTTATATGAATGTATCACTGAAAAGAACTGACTGTTTTCAGAAAAGCTTTGATATAATTTTACTTTCGTCTTTTCTAGCATTTGTGAGCGGAGCGCTTATTTGATTACAGCTGTTACCAGGGAAACCACTATATCTCCGCTTCAACAGCGCCTTCTGCTGGCAGAGAATGAATTTGCATTTGCAAGTCTGTGAGAAACACTGGTGTCTGTCATCAAACATAAACAAAAAGCATGCTTCAGAACTGTTTTGAGAAGGTGCTTTCAGCTATGTATTATTATTATGAATTAGGATACTACTACTACTACTATTACCGTCTTGTGCCCTGCAATAATCATTTACTCAAACTCGCTTTTATGAGATAAAGGAAAAACAAAATCAGGCAAACAAAATGGCCCAAAAAGTCAGCATCATATATCGGCCATCGGCTGCCCTGATTTGTAAAAATGGGCATCGGCCAGAGAAAAACCCTTATCGGGCGACCTCTTTTCCTGCCACTTAAATTAATTGTTTTGCCACTTTTGCACTTGCTATTAATGTATTTTGAATGCAAAGGGCACTTTATTTTTTCAAACAATTCATGTTTATTTGTTATGCATGTTATGTAGTCTATGATTTGGACCTTTGAATGTAGACTTTGAGAACCCCTGATCTAGGTGGATGTTGAAGTCTCCAAGCATAACTAGCAGAGTACCATCCTCAGAAAATGTTAAGAGCAGCACATTTAATTCATCCAGGAAGTTACCTTGTGGTCCTGGGAGTTGATGAAAAACTACAAAATGGATTTTAAAAGGGTGGGTAATAGTGACTGAATGTGATTCAAAGGAGCTGCTAATGCCCAGAGAAAGTAAAGGAATACATTTCCAATCATTAGAGATAAGCAGACCAGTACCTCCACCTCTTCCTATTAAACAGGGAGTGTGGGAAAATGAGAAATTTTTGGAGAGTGCTACAGGAGTAGCAGTGTCCTCTGGTTTGATCCACGTCTCTGTCAGGGCCATGAGGTTTAGTCTTGAAAGACTAGTAATAGATGTAATAAAATCTGCTTTGTTTACTGCAGACTGACAATTCCTGAGACCAATAGAAAAAGAAAGTAGTATATTAGCAGATACATATTTCATGGACTTTGTGTTCTTTTCACACATTTTCAGACTGTTTTCTTCTGTGATTGGATATACTTTATTTATTAACTATTTATGTTGAAATAGCAGTGAATTTTTGAAGTTTCATCTGCAGTCCCTCTAGCTCCATTTCCCATAATCCTTTGCCCGGACTCATCATCAATTGCAATCACCTGTCTCTCATCACCTCATCAGTCTCACACTATAAGAACAGCACACACAGATGCTCACATCGCTGGTGATTGAATGTTTAGCCCTTCCGTGTTTCATAGTTTCCATGTTCCTAAGTTTTGACTTTCTCGTGTTTTGATCCTTGGACTGTTACCTTGCTTTTGATTGACAGCTGCCTGCCCTGATCATTGCCCGTCTTGTTGGATTACTCTTTTTGTCTGTGCCTTGGATGTTATTGTTTGCTGGTATCTGACCCTGCCTGTCCTGACTACGCTCTTTTTAATAAAGCCTGCTATTGGATTTTTCTTTGTTGTCACAACGCCTCTATCGTTATAAATCTATGGTACACTATTAAGAAGTGCTAACCTGCAAATGTTATCTTAGAGAGCTATTTCTATCTCATCTAACCTTTAAATTGTATTTTATCACAGTAACCTAATGTATACATTAATTAGGTTAATATTTTTGGGTTAAATAAAATCAAATAAATTAGATGTTACCATATGAAACATTTTACATATTCAATGAAGAAAAACACTTAAAGGGACTTAAATGCTTTACTCAAATGAAAACATTTTCATCATCCTCATGACAGTACGTATATGTTGGTTTTGTCTCATACATAAAGGCTTCAACACACCAGTTTTTGTTCCATGCTGAGTTCTTCAGTCGAATCATCTCATTATAACATATACACGATGTAAATAATGGATTAATCGCGTGTTAATTAAGTGTAGAGACATTCATTGGTCATAACAGAACTTTGTGAGATCGCAATGAGGAGGTGACAGCTTGTTAGTGATTATAAAGGGAGCGTTCTTTGCAAGCTTTCTAGGCTATATAATCCATTCAAAATGCAAAACTTTTTTTCGGTCACACATACTTTGCAAAGTTTCAGGAATGATATCCGCATATTTATGCGGGATTCACTCTCGAAATAGCAGTGATTGACATAGTGATAACCATTGCAATGGATGGGGCAAAATATGTGAAAATGTGCATTAAGTCTAGAGCAGAGCATGTGAGCGGAGTGGAGCCGGAGCGGAGTGGTAATATTTCCTTAAGAGCGCAGAGCGCCTTTCTGAAGATTCCGCTCCGCTCGCTCAATACGCTCAGCGCCGCTTGCTCAACCCAGAATGCCGTTTGGTGATTTGCTTGTTCGAGATCGAGAATAGTAGAGCAGTTATGGAGTTCAGATATTGTTTCAACGAAGTTGCAAGCCTTATACATAAATGTAAAGTAAAAAATCTAAGTTAAGAATGAGCAGGGAGAAGAAACTGAGAGGGAGTGCGGGGAGAGTTAGTAAAGATTCATATTGGAATCTGAAGCGGCACATTGCCAGAAAGCACGAGGATGTGCAACGCAAACATGGTGCTGCGAAAGGTGAGCTAGTTACATACCATAATAAATGAATAAACAGGTAGGCTAAGGTTATATTCGTTTGTACGGAGCCCCGATCATGACATACAGACAAGCACGGCCAACGAATTTAGAATAGGCTAGTTCTCTTTTATGCTAGGACTACATTATGGCCACGAATTAAGTATTTGTTCTCTTGTTTAGGCTTAGCTGCCACGAATTCATTCGTTCGTTAATTCGTTCATTCCCTAGTTTTAGTAGGCCTAAATCGTGGAACGAATTATTATATTTCGTAATTACTTATTAAAATCATTATTGCTTAAAATTAATAAATAATCATTTGTAGACCTAAGCTAACACACAGCTGTATATAGGCCTAAATACAGAACTACAGAGTACAGAAGATATTAGCCTACACCACTTGGATTTTGGAAAACCAGTGCTGGATCCCTCCCTCAACTAGCCAAGGTCGCCCGCGAAATCTCCAGCATCCCCAGTGCTTCTTCCAGTGCAGAGCGAGTGTTTTCGGGCACAGCGAATGCTGAAGCCTGACACTTTGTCCAAGCTAGCTATTTTCACGGAAATAAAGTTAACGAAAATCAAATACACTTTTTCAGTTTTTGCATTTTAGGTAGGTTTGCTAAGGTTAGATTCATATATTTAATAAAAATTAATCAATACATTACAATTAATAAAATTAAGAAGAATGTAAGAATTTCGCTCTGAAACATGATAATTGCTATTTATCAGCATGCTTAATTTTAGACAATAATCTAAGAATTTCGTTACAAACAGTAAACAATTAGGCCTACTCGAGAAATGTTATGTCGGAGCGGGATCTGAGCGGGAATTGGTTTACTGTGAGCGTGAGCGGAATGTTAACGGAGCGCTTGCTCGAGCGGTTGCAGCGACTGAGCGGAGCGCACGTCCATAGAGCGGAAAACGGAGCGGAGCTTCGCTCACATGCTCTGGTCTAGAGCACCCTCACTAATTTCAGAAGCACCTTCAGTGATTTATTTGTGGAACTGGGAACTATATACAATACATTGTAGAACTATATACAAAAACAACAAAATATAAATGCACTAAATAAAATAATTTAATAAATGCATATCTGCATTTATATGCATACACTTAACTCAAATAAGCATTACATAATAAAATAAATAACTAAATAAGGCTGATAATCAGCTTGCTTCCATTCAGTGGGATAAGCCTACTCTTTACCTGAATTAAAAAAGATCTTGGTCTTAAATGATGCAGGTACAAAGTTTGAGTGTGCACATGCAATATCTGAGTGAGAGCAGAGCCAATTCATAAGAGAACACTGTCTATTCAAAAGCATTTTGTGTGAGCGAAGTTTTGTGTGAGCAAAGGAAATGCTTGCGAGTGGAGAGAATCGTGCTAGCACATTACATTGATGTGATATTGCGTTACATTACTGCGCTCTCGACATTTGTCAGTAAGTTAATGCTATAGAAACTGCCTAAAATTAGATAAGTATATAGAAGTATGTCACGATCTATAGTGTCGAACGCAATAAAACTAATAATGAGATGCAGCTTTGATCTGACACAAGAAGCCCATCATAATTTTAACAAGTGCAGTTTCTGTGCTAAGATGGGGCCTGAAAGCTGACTGAAATTCTTCATAGACATCTTTTTTTTCCAGGAAGGAGCACAATTGAGCAGACACAGCTTTTTCTAAAATTTTAGATATAAACGTAATATTTGAAATCGGTCTGTAATTTGCCAGTTCACAAAGATCTAGTTGTGGTTTCTTAAAAACCACCAGCTTGAAGGGTTTTGGGACGTGACATAGAGATAATGGTGAGTTAATAATATTGAGAAGCTGTTCTTCTGCAGTAGGTAACAACTCTTTCAGTAATTTAGTGGGTTCAGGATCCAATAAACATGTTGTTGGTTTAGATGCAGTGATAAGTTTATTTAGCTCATCCGTCCTATAGTTGTAAAGCACTGCCATTTTTCTTTGGGTGCAACGAATGAACCTATGAATGATTCTACATTTGTTATTGTATTTCTGATGCTATCTATTTTATCAGTGAAGAAATTCATAAAGTCATTACTACTAAACTCTAAGGAAATATTTAGATTGGGCGACATCTGATTATTTGTTAATCTAGCCACTGTGCTAAATAAAAACCTTGGATTGTTTTAGTTATTTCTATAAGTTTGCAAATATGCTCGGTCCTGGCAGCTTTTAGAGCAGGGGTCTCCAAACTTGATCCTGGAGGGCCGGTGTCCTGCAGAGTTTAGCTCCAACTTGCCACAACACACCTGCCTGGAAGTTTCTAGTATGCCTAGTAAGAGCTCAATTAGCTGCTTCAGGTGTTTTCAATTAGGGTTGGAGCTAAACTCTGCAGGACACCGGCTCTCCAGGACCAAGTTTGGAGACCCCTGTTTTAGAGCCTGTCTATAGCTGGACATACAGTTTTTTCACATAATTCAAAAAACTTCCAAGTTTTCTCCATTTGCGCTCAAGATTACAAGTTTTTTTTCCTTGAGAGAATGGGCATTACTGTTGTACCATGGTACAGTACGTTTTTCTCTAACCTTTTTTTTTGACGGGGGCAACAGCTTCTAATGTATTAGAGAAGATAGCGTCCATATTGCTAGTCATTTCATCTAGTTCATGTGCATTTTTGGCGGCCCTGGCAGTCTACACACGGTAGCCAGAACAAGAGTTAGGAGAGGTTTTTTTCTGCATATCTGACAGTGTAACATTAAAGGTGCAGTAGGAGATCTTGGAAAATGCTAACTTTAGCCTGATAGCACTGAAAGCGAACGTCCCCCCCCCCCTGAAAACACCGTCCAAAGCCACCCCCCCAGAACGCACATACGCTCCCAGACCAGAATACCAGAAACAACATTACTACAATAGGCTACATCAGCGGTTCCCAATTCCAGTCCATGTTCCGAAGTGAAGTAAACTTCAACGGATTTCCCCTGCTCAGGGAGTAGGGAGCAATGAACACTGTGTAGGGATCATATCGATCAGAACACAGTTCATGCACGTAGCTCTCTTCTAACGTGCTGGTTATCTGAATCGGGTGTGTTAACTAAGCGAGACACGCAAAATATGCAGAGCGGGGGAGCGCTAGGACTAGAATTGGGAACCGCTGGGCTACATTATGTGTCATTCACCGGTGAGAAAACTTTAAAAGTAGTACAATACCAGGAAGGAAGATTAGGTTATTGATGTTTGTCTGCCATTCTCGCTCTGTCTGCACAGCGTGCGTGAACGTGCTGATGACGTATCCTGTCTGCGCAAACCGGGTGCGCAGAGGTATGCTAATGCAAATGTTTGATTTAAGTTTGGTTTAAGCCAGGTTTCAGTCAAGCAGAGTACATCAAAAGTATTATCTGTTGTCATTTCATTTACAATAACTGCTTTGGGTGTGAGTGATCTAATGTTTAGGAGCCCAAGCTCTAAAATTGTTTTTTGTTAATTTATTTAGCATTTTTCTGGTTTAAACACAATCAGATTTTTTCTAGATCCTGCATTAGATTTATATTTTGACCTCACTAATCGGAGAACAGTCACAGTCTTTATAGACTGGACAACACAAGTAGTTCTATCATTTAAGTGTGTATAACAAAAGCCATCAAAGCAGTTATTTGAGATTTGACTTATTAGTAGGGGTGTGCCCGAAGCCGAATACCTTATTCGGAAAGACGCGGATAATGGCTTCAAAACGAATAACGGATAACGAATAATTCTGCAGAATAATAAAACCTTCACACCTGGTGTTGGCTAGATAACAGGTGAGCCAGGCGATCAGTGCGATATTATACATAAACCTCTAAAGCAGGGTTTCTCAATTAGTTTTCGCCGAGGGCCGAATTCTGCCAACAATACCAAGCCAAGGGCCACTGACCTATATATATATATATATATATATATATATA
>NW_015506261.1:57884-78921 GCF_001515645.1 Sinocyclocheilus grahami | reverse complement strand
ATTTTTTATTATTATTACAATTATTATATTATTGTTGCTTTTGTTAAAATAATCACAATGGTCACAAAAGATGGTCAGAAGATGAATATTCTGATTTTTTTCCCCCAGTAGTTTTATTCAAACAATTATGAACATTTATACAGAAGAACTTTGCCTGTTGAATATTAAAAACAAATGAACAAACAAAAAATCTGGATCTCCATCTCTGCCATGCAAATCAACTGTTCCTGCTCATTCCCAGACTGGATCTCTTCTCTCCACTTTCCCTAATTGCAGATTCAATTATTAGATTTGTCAGTATTCATATTTTTATGCTTAGATTTTTTGGGGGGATCAAACTGTAACACCGTGTGTCCCAATCAGATATGATGCAATAAAAATGATCTTTTTCTATGTTGTTTTTGTCCTAACCACCCATGACAGCGACACGTGACAATAAGCGACATGGGATTCTCTTTTAGGAACGGTTTTTATTTTCTGCGACGTCGCAAACAGCATACAAAATATGACAGTGATAATCTCAGGTAATGAGTATGTGCTTTATTCAATGTTAAAAGTGTCTAATGTGAGATTGAATATTATTTTGTGTTATCGTTATAGCCATAGTGAAAGCAACAATAGATATTTTCAAGATCTTGAAAATTAAAGTGAAAGTGACGTGACATGTGGCCCATACTCGGAATTAGTACTCTGCATTTATCCCATCCAAAGTGCACACACAGCAGTGAACACACACACACCATGAACACACACCCGTAGCAGTGGGCAGCCATTTTAGCTGCGGCACGCGGGGAGCAGTTGGGGGCCTTGCTCAAGGACACCTCAGTCGTGGTATTGAAGGTGGGAGAGAGCGCTGTACATTCACTCCCCCCACATACAATCCCTGCCGGTACGAGACACATTTGGGGTACGAGACTCGAACCCGCAACTTTTGGGTTACGAGTCTTCCTGAAAAACAATTCAGGGGAGAGCACAAACGCAGTCCCCCACTACCATAAATTATGCAGTCGAGATTCCCACATTTGGGGAATTCGCTGTTGTGAGCAGGTACGGACTGCAATCGCTGATCGGTGCAGTGGCAGTTCTCTCGTCTTTCACATGTTCTCTGGCCATCAGACAGTCATATTATCCTATCCTGGTAATGATCAGATATGTTGGTGTAGCTTGTCAGTGTGGATGAAATGTATGTATTTATTTGTATTTTAACCGATTTCAAAGTGAAACTGAGAGGTGTAATTCGGCTCCTCCTTCTAGAGGAGAGAATTGCTCCTGTAGGGGCGCAATTTTTCTCAGCCAATGTAAGTATATGGGAAATTTTTCATTTTTAATAATTATTTATAAAAAAAACTAAGTCTGATCAGTCTGAAAAGATATAGCAACATGTTACTAGCACTAGTTTAAATAGTAGATCAGTAAGTTGGCTTTCTCAAGCCAACTTAATAAAATGTAAATTCGTCCCCTGCACTTCATTCGGGCAGGTGTGTTCATGTAGAGGTTTTTAGATTTAAATCTAGATTTAAATTCAAATAGACAGGATCGATAGTCTGAGAATGACCTGATGTTTTATTCGTATCCAAAAATGAGGAGATGTGAATCAGGAGCACTGAACTCTCTCATGCAGTGTATGTTTCATTCATACTCAAAGCCGGAAGGATGCTCTCGCGCAGAAAGTCCGAAACAGACTCATAGAAGTAATAACTTATGACGTGCAGGAAATCCCTAATATGGAGAAAAGCATCTGACTATCGCTGTAGCTGAACTGAATAAAAAGCAGAAATGTTTTTACTGATGAAACGTAAAGACAATAAACACACGATTGCGAAAATATATGGTGTATGTGTGTTTTTCAAGTTATCTCCAGGTAATAAATAAATAAACTATATAGTACTGAATTACATATCATCAGGCTACAAACAGCAATATAAACAACAGCTGTGCATGTTCTCTTCATGTCGTTCTTGCAAAATAGTAATTTAGTAATACAAGTATACAAGCACACCACTCCGCTGAGAACTCCACTGCGGGACCGGCAGCCGCGGACGTCATTGAAGGCATCCTGGTGCGCTAAATTACTAAAGGTGTCTGAATGTGATGGATCGTCCCAGATGAGATCATCAGGTGAAAGGTCATCATGTGGATCATTTTATTTATGGCTAAATTATTATTCATTAATTTTGATTGTTTTTTATAAACCCCCCCCCCCCCCTCCCCCTCCATGTGCAGAAAAACTTTTAACTGTTTATTTTTCCACTCACACTTATTCTGTTTAGACTTTATAAAAAAATGATTTGTGCAAAAAAGAATAATATAAAAAATAAAATAAAAACTGCCAGTGGAGGTATGAAAAATCTAATTAATCTTATTCAAGATTGGATTGGATTTCTGTGAATTTTTTGTCACTATTATAATAATAAATATTAGGAAAAAAAGAACAGAAATAAAGGTGTTGGAATGGTGATAAGAAGCAATTTAAATATCCTTACATAGTTAGTTACAGGATTAGATGAAAAAGCTTCTCTATAAAATCTGTGATCATGCCAAACTCTTTCCACTGGATTTCAGACTCCAGAAGTGCTGAAATATACTCATCATGAAGGAGTAACAGCCAAGAAGCACAAAGCCATTAACTGACTCACCATTGCCATTGTGGTGAAAGAGAAGTTTAGTGTCATCTGTGGAGGAAAGAGACTGTTGTTGTACAGAGCAATGCAAGCACAAGACCAGGTAGGACATAACAAAAGTATTTTAACTTAAGGGCTGCATGCACAATGCACACAAGACAAGACATACATTATCAGTCTAGCTGACCGCAAAGACCTTAAAAATCATGCAGACTGATCCTTAGTAATCACAAAAATGCTGCTGTTATGAGTGTGGTGGGTTTAAAGGGTCTGTTGTTAAAGGGGTCCTATTATGCTCTTTTACAAAGTCTTGATTTTGTTTTGGGGGTGTACTAGAACATGCTCTCATGTTTGGTGGTTCGAAAAACGCATTATTTTTCACATAATTTACATTATTACAACACCTCTCTCACCATCCTGGCACAAACGGCTCGATTAGTTCCAGCTTTGATGAAGGTCCGCCTTCCGAAAAACAAAATGTGTTGTGATTGGTTAGCTGTCCCAGTGCGTTGTGATTGGCGAACAGCTTAGACGGTGTTTCAGTCCTGCCACGCCCCTTGCTCTGTCTTTCAACAAAAGCTTTTTGGCGAATCCGGCACTACTCACTCGTGTTGTGGAAGCTGTCCTTAGTAAAATGCGCAGCACACAATAGCAAATTGGGGTTATAATGCTCAGGAACAGAGTTAAAAAATAAATTGCAACCACTGTTTCCTGACATCATCCGCTTTCGAAAGCCCAAACAAAGACGTTTGGGCACGGAGGTGAAAAAAACAGCGTTTCAGGCGGTTGCACACTGGACGAGAAGCGCAGCGTCGCGCCACGTCTTTAAAATTCAAATACTTTATTTTCTGTGAGTGTAGGCACACCGGCAGCGCCGTTCGGTGTCTGTCCGCGGTGCCCAGCTACGCCGTGTTGTACTTGTAAGAATTGTTCTAGACCAGCGGTTCTCAATTCCAGTCCTTGCGTACCCCCGCTCTGCATGTTTTGCACGTCTCTCTTTGTTAACACACCTGTTAACACAGTGGCCATTGCTCCCTATTCCCTGAGCAGGGGAAATCCATTGAAGTTTACTTCACTTCGGAATATTAATTTACAGATTTGCGCTGCGCTGCTGCCTGCAGCGTCTTCACACACAAACGAAACTTGCTAGAGAAGCGTGAAGTGGGACATAATATACCTCTGTAAATAAATAAAATTTTAATTCACGTCTCGCGCACTTAAATTCCCTTTGTATGGAACATATAACCATGGAGGAATATCCGGTAATGTCCACTTCGCAGGGCACTTAGTCAAATATAACAAACGTATGAAGCAATAAGAGAAACATACAAAATGTGCAGAGCGGGGGTACACAAGGACTGGAATTGAGAACCGCTGTTCTAGACATGCCGAAAATTTGACGCTACAGCACAGCAACTCTTCTTCTTCGTTTTCTCTGACGCACTAACTCTGCAGCAGCTCTTCTTCTTCGTCGTCTCGTCTGATGCACTCACTCAACCAAGCGTTCTAACCACAACCTCGCCCCTCCCCTCCCCACTCCCCAACCATTCGAATTTCTGTAGGCGGGAATTATTTGTAATGAAATTCTAATGAGCCGCTTTGTGATATCATAAAGCCCGGAAAACAAACGCTGTAGTCCAAACGAGCCATTTGTTGTAGTTCTTGAAAAGGGATTTTTAAAAAAACGAAATATCTCCCTTTGGAGTGGACTTTGAGATTTGTAACTTTCTAGATCGTTTTAATGCCCAAACATACACACTACACACTGACTAATATTAAAAAAGTGAAAAAGCATAATAGGACCCCTTTAAGTATCATTGAGATTTTTATTGGACATACTTACCTTCGGTCACAGGATTAGCGGGTCGAGCTGCAGGGGACGGAGTCATCACTGACGATGATGAATTAAAAGGGCTGACTGAACTCTCTGGTCCTCTGTGTGCATAATCGTCACATGTGTCTTTTGCCTTAGACAAGCACATACCAACTCAAATTATGCTTTAATACAAGGAAGTGTGAATAAAAAGCCAGCATTCACTTTGGCTCTAACATTGCCCACATAGCCACCATAATTGCCACAGGAAGTAAATGATGATTCATCATCATTAAAGTAGTATTATGGCCATTTCTATTAACCTTTATTCTGACAATACAATAGACATACAGTAAATATGATTATCATTCTTCTGACTGCCTAATTATGTTTTGAGAATTTTATTTTATAAGAGTTACTCAGTAACAGCCACATTTACATATGATTGGTGGCACTAGAAATTCACAGTTGATGAATGACTTGTTTAAAGAACAGTTCATGCGAAAATGAAAATTGTCATTTACCTCATGTCAATTCCAAACCTATATAACTTTCTTCCATGGAAAGCAAAGATATTTTGAAAAATGTTTCAACTGTTTTTATCAATGTAGTCCAATGCTATCTATCTAATATATATATATTTTTCACCTTAATTTTATGAATGAAAACTCTACTAGTTTTAGTTAACAATAACAACACTAGCCCAACTCAACACTGGACCCCATTGATTGTCATTTCATGTACAAAAACAGTGAGGCATTTTTCCAAATACCTACCTACCTACAGTATCTATCTATCTATCTATCTATCTGATTACACAGAAGAAACTTTTGAAACATCTTGAGAGTAAATGATGACAGAATATAGACCTAACCCTGGTAGGTAGTCAACCAAAATGCCTATTAAAGCTACACGTTTAGGCCTATAAAGTCTGAGGACAGTTATTAATTTATGTGATTCATATGCAGAATAAGTTTTGGCATGTGTGTGGTTGGGGGAATCCGTCCAAAATGTAAAAAATAAAACATGAATTAGTCAACACAATTCAGCCTAATAATTTTGTCATTAATGAGATATGTATTACATATCTATTTACATGTTAGCCTTTTGTGAAAATGACTTCAGCTGAACTCAATTTACAACATTCATTTCCAAATGCAGAAATAGGGTGCACTTTAGCTTTGCGGTGTCCAAAATTGAAGGTTTATATTCACAATAAGCTATGGAATATGTGAAAGATTGAATCTACAGGACTAATAGTGACAGTAAAGTATAATGCATGATTGTGCTTTGGATCAAAATTCAGAACAACTTTAAAAAGTCATTGCAGTTCTTATTACAGTGAATACAATGTGATTTTCTGGATTTTTTTTCTCATTTTGTCTCTCATAGTTGAGGTATACCTATGATGAAAATTACAGGCCTCTCTCATCTTTTTAAGTGGGAGAACTTGCACAATTGGTGGCTGACTAAATACTTTTTTGCCCCACTGTATATAATAATTCATCATTTTAACACTTCTTATGTGGGGTTGGGGTTTCCCCATGAACAAAATTTATGCTATTATCCAAAAGTCAATTCTACGGTTTTCCACATCAAATGCAGCGTGATCACTTGTCGAGTTTTATATATGATTATTTGTATTATTGTGGAGTGAGATGGATAAAGTGTGCTGCTCTCATTTCATTCTAAATAACAAACGCAAATAAGTTAGTAATTTGCTTCTGTGAATATGAATTTTTGTTTACCTTAGTTTTTTTCTTAGATTATTAGCTGACTGCAGCTGACAAATCTAGTCCATTGGCAAGGCAAAGCTGACTGCTACTCATGAAACTGCACGTTGGAGCATTTGTCTGATAACTTGTCAAAGTCTATGGTTAAAGCGCCACTGAGTAGTCAAAGACTGCAACTGGATTTTGCAGATGCGGCAGCAGCAGTACCCACAGCAGTAAAAAGGTTTATGCATATTTGGTGACTCGTTGTCCATACCTCCTCAGAGCAACTGTAGTCCAGCCATTCTTGCCTGTATCGGTCTATTCCAGTCGAACACCTGAAAGATTATTGATGCATACATTCAGCTGTCAAGAGAGAACAAATGCCTTACCTGAATTCTGCAGAAACACACAGCAGATACTCAGATCTAACGCTGCTACCTTTGTAGAGTATTGCACCACCCACAGCCTGATGTCAGGTTGGACTGGATACATTGTTCACAGGAATTGTGCTGGAGGCAGGCTAGCATAAAACAGGATATAATGTCTAATGTCAGGGTGCAAATCTGTAAATAGTCAAATTCATGAATATTTGTTTTCAATGTGAGCAATTGTGATTGTTGTAAAGAAGAGAAGGGCAAGCTGTGATCGATTTACTCACTTGGTAAGGGGGTAAACTCAAATGCTGAGATATTGACAATCTTTGTTGTGTCAATCTCCACCCGATGGTACTCATAAATAGTCTGCCGTTTAGCACCTGTTGATGACACATCAATGAAGTATTGGTTAAAAGGATAACAGTGTAAATGTACCATAAATTAAAGGTCTCAATTGACCTGGAGACTGTGGAGAAGACAAAAGAGCCATAAAGGCATCAGAGAGTCCCACTTTCACTGGATGCTCAGTGGAGTTGATTTTCTCCACAGGCAAAGGAACCTGTTATGAAAAGTCAAAAGAAGGAAACTGGACACTATCAAAATCATATTCACTCTTCTTTTGTAAATTTGATATGCAATGGTAATGGGGCTGTGAGCAATTTATTTCACAATGTTTTTATGAAAACAACTTTAAGTGGTGATTACATTTTCATAGTAATACTCAGCATTTCAACAGCTGGCTATATGTGTGCTGAATTGATCTTGGTTAAACTGCAGAACCTGACTTACGTCTTTGTAGCTGAAAACAATGGTCCCGTTATGACAGAGAACAGTCTGGAAGGTGAAAGCTCCTTCAGTCTCTCGATCTTTCAGCCTCACGTTGTCCCACTGCACCACAAATATGTCACCTGGAGCACCAAAGTGAGGTTAATTCTCCATTTAACTGACTGAAATTTTCTAATAAACTAAAATACGTATTTCAATACTGATAAGATAGTCAAACAGTATTGCGATATATACTACTGTTCAAAATATTTTTTTATAGTTTTTGAAATAAGAGATGTCCAGTCATGGCCAAAGGTTTTTGCGTTTTTGTGTTTTGCAAAGTTTGCTGCTTACGCTGTTGTGGTGTTCATTTACATTGTTTCTAGATCATTGTGTAGAATGATCAGATGTATTTTAAATAATTGCTAAAAGCTTAATTGGCCAAAAAAAGAGAGAACTTTTCACACAAAAAAAACAAATTTCACTGTTTTTTGATCCTGACACAAAATGACCAGCTAACATTAATTGACTAATCATATCGGCAGCACATGTGAAAGTGTGAATGAGTACTAGTCAGGTTAGTACTAGTACTAGTCAGACTGATTGCTATAAAAGGAGGGAAAAAGCGCTTCCAATCATTGTGTTCTTCTTAGCAATGGTTACCTCCAAAGAAACACATGCAGCCATCAACGCTTTGCATCAAAATGGCCTCTCATGCAAGAAAATTGCTACAAAGAATATTGCACCTGAAAGAATAATTTACCGGATCATCAAGAACTTGAAGGAGAGAGGTTCGACTGCAGTGAAGAAGTCTTCAGGACGTCCCAGAGTGTCCAGCAAGCGCCAGGACCGTCTCCTCCTGAGGAGTCAGCTACGGAATCGTGTCACCACCAGTGCAGAGCTTGCTCACGAATGGCAGCAGGTTGGTGTGAGAGCATCTGCATGCACAGTGAGGTGAAGACTTTTGGACAACAGCCTAGTGTCAAGAAGGCAGCAAAGAAGTCACTTCTCTCCAAGAAAAACGTCAAGGACAGACTGAAATTCTGCAGGAAGTACAAGGATTGGACAGCAGAGGACTGGTGCAAAGTTATTTTCTCTGATGAAGCTCCCTTCCGACTGTTTGGGACACCTGAAAAATTGATTGTTCGGAGAAGAGAGGTGAGTGCGACCATGAGTCCTGTGACAATGGAGCACCATATCACAAAGCAAGAGTGATAAAGAAGTGTCTCGAAGATCATTACATTGAAATTTTGGATCCTTGGCCAGGCAACTCCCCGGATCTCAATCCCATAGAGAACCTGTGGTCAGTCCTCAATAGGCGAGTGGACAAGCAGAAGCCCACAAATTGTGATCAACTCTGAGAATTAATAAGGCAAGAATGGATCGCCATCAGTCAGGATTTGGCCCAGAATCTAATATCCAGCATGCCAGAGCGAATTGCAGAGGTTATGAAGAACAAGGGTCAACACTGTAAATATTGACTCATTATATTTTTTGCCAATAAAAGCCTTTAAAACGTATGATATGCTTATCATTGTTTTTCAGTATACCATAGAAACATGTGGAAAAATAATCTACAAATGCTGAAGCAGCAAACTTTGCAAAACACAAAATGTATGTCACTGACAAAATTTTTGACCATGACTATTATTCTGACATGTAAACAAATCAGAATAAAACTGATTTAAAAGATGGTAATTGTCAGATGTAAACTCAAAATTCTAACTTTTTTCTTGCAGTTCAGAGTTTACACTTTGCAGTTGAGTTTATCTCACTTTTCTGACTTTGTTCTCAGGATTCTGAGATTACATCTAAATTTTTCTGCCATTGAACAAATCATGAAACTATAATTGCAACTTTTTATCTAAAAATTCGGACCTTTTTTCACATTTGTGGTTTGATTTCTTACAATCTGGATTTTTCTTCTCAGAATTGCCAGTTTATATGTTGGGGGGGGGGTCTGAATTATGAGATAAAAAGTTGCTATTGTTTATTTTCCTTTATTTTTTAATCCTGTTGTGGAAACAAGGTTCCATTCACCAAGGCTGCATTTTCATAAGAAATACAGTTTTTTATCAATGTAATCAAATGTAATTTATTCTTATGATGGCAAAGCTGAATTTTCAGCTGCCATTACTCCAATCTTAAGTGTCGCAAGATCTTTCAAAAATCATTCTAATATGCTAATTTGATGCTCAATAATCATTTATTATTATGATTGTAATGGCTGAACAAATCAGACACATTATTATTTGTTATATTTAACAAATATCCCAATACACCACTCAACTGGAGTGGGTGTCAGGATGTCTGCGAAATACCCCCAAGCCACGACTAACACCCAGAGGCAGAACAGGCCTCTGTTCGCCAGTCCTCAGTCCGGAAGGAACTGCAGAAGAAGCTTCAACATCTTAAGCAAACAAACCATCAAGACTTCCATCCGAGACTGCATTCTGACGCTGGCTCAATGGCAAATATCGTACATTTAAAGGGGTCATATGACATTGCTAAAAAGAACATTATTTGGTGTATTTGGTGTAATGCAATGTGTTTATGGTTTTTAAGGTTAAAAAACACATTATTTCCCACATACTGTACATTATTGTTGCTCCTCTATGCCCTGCCTTTCTGAAACGCGTTGATTTTTACAAAGCTCATCGTTTTGAAAAGCGAGATGTACGCTGATTGGCCAGTTATCCAGTACGTTGTGATTGGCCGAATACCTCAATCGTGGGACGGAAATGTTATGCCCCTTACCATACTGTGATGCCATGTCAAAAAAAAAAAATAAAAAAATAAAACCCATTACAAGCGAGGCATTTATTGCATCCATTGGGGACATAATTACTGATTATAATGACTTATACTGTCTTCTTACACGTTGCATTTCGTATCGTGCCACGTAAACATAAAACCATGTCTGCATTTGTGATCGGAGAAACAACAAACAACAAGCGCTACTTTACTGTCCAAAACTCGCGTTTGAATCATCAGTTGCAAAGTCTTTAAATATGAAAATGTACTGTAAGTACGTTGTGAGTCAGAAGCACTAGACTGTCCTTGCAAAGTTGGAATTGCCCCATTTTATAGAAACAGCCTTTGTGCACAGATGGCATTGTAGGCTACTCTCATAGGTTCAAGAAACAGTCCTCTGTAAAATGTGCTGCACACATCTGAATATTTGGGTTGAACTGTTCTGGAACAGTGTTTTAAATACAACTTAACCACTGATTTCTAGTTGTGTCCTCTTTTGGAAGGCCAACCAAAGTAGTTTCACTTTCACAACGAAACACACAGTGTCTCCACGTCATAGCGGCGGCGGCAACAATACTACAGCGAGAATCAAAGTTACGCCTTCTTTCTTTGCGTGAACATTTGGGCGGTGTTATGCAAATCTTCCCACACACTGGGAAGGTGTTTTAGGAGGGCGTGTTCTTTATAAGTATTTTATAAAGAATATCTCTTTGGGTTTGAGACTTTAGTCTTTGCAACTTTAGGGATCTTATCTATGCACAAACAGCTTGTAACACTCCAAAGAAAAAGGAAAACTTGAAATTGCATCATATGACCCCTTTTACTAAGCTAAACAGAGGTTTAGTGTAAGTGGCTGACCACTTTGTTACAAAGGCACTGGTAGTTCACTCAGGTGGTTAATTTACTCTTTTTCCATAGCTTCATTCCCTGGTTTCTATAACCGTTTCATTCATTCACTTTTAGTTTCCTTTTTCTCTATGTATATACATGTGAGTGAGAGTATATGTTTGTTTAGACTAGTTATGTGTTAGTTAGGGATGTAACGATTCACCGCGTGCCGGATGAAAATCGATACAAATATGAGACGATTCAAATCGGTTGAGATGTTAAACGAATCGTGATACATTTGGGGTTGGGAGTTTATATGAATGTATCTCTGAGGGGAACTGACTGTCTTTAAAAATGTTTAGATTATATATTTTTTTTCATCTCGTCATTGTATAATGCATATTAAAGCAGCATTCATGAGCGCTGCACTGCTTTGTTTACAGTGGTAACCAAGGAAACGCTGTATCTCTGCTGTTCCATAAGCGCCACCTGCTGTAAGAGAGTGAAATTGCGTCTCTTTCAGAGCTTCTACTGTCTTTGTTTTGTGCAAATGTTTTATGTAGTATAGTTTCACAAAACTAAAGTCAGAGCATTCTGTTTTTGTTTTCAAATTTCAAATTATACAATCTAATTTAGATTTTTTTAAAACTGCTCATGCTGCATATATTCGGCATCTTTGTTTGGATTGTGATTCAAATGCAGTGGCTGTCTCTAATTGTGAATGGAAAGAGCACAGGCAAAGCCTTTGTTTATATGAAGAGGGTTTTTTTGACGAGCACAGAACACTATTTAGAGACCCAGCCTCAGGGGAGACAAGAGAGCAGTGGATTTATTGATTTAATGTATATTGCTGCTGCCACACAGATCTAAAATAAACATGCAATTTATTTCCCAGTTGTTTACCTTCACAGACATAAACGACTGTTTTTGTAACTTGTGTGTTTTTAACGTAAGCTTGTGTGTGAATGAGAACTCAGTTTAGTACTCACATGCTGTGACAGCCGCTTTCTGTCCATGTGCACTCAGAAAACCATATATCAGAAGTTTAAACTAATATGGTTTAAAACGCATGATTTCAGCGCGATAAACATGATAATCAGAACCAAAACAGATGGATTTTTTTAGCAGGTCCGAGTTGTAATGGTGCAGCTTTATTCTGGAAAAGAGGGCAGGGAACAGCAGCTCATTTGCATTGAAAGAGACAGGCCTGAAAAACAGCGTGTTTCTGCTTCCACTCAAAATTGGCATTTTCAAAATGATATAATAAATTATCTGTGTAGTATTTTGAGCTGAAACTTCATAGACACATTCTGGGGACACCAGATACTTATATTACATATTATAAAAAGGGGCATAATATGTATCCTTTAACATTTCAATTTAGTTTTGTCATTTGACATGTATCTGTTTCACAAAAAAATGTGCAGCATTTTGTCCAAGCAATTATAAAAGGACATCTTTTCATTTACATTTTGTCTTAAATCTAATTTAGTTTAAAAAATCAATTTTGAGAAAATCGAATTATGAAATAAGTATCGTAAATCAAATCGAATCGTGAGTTGAGTGAATCTTTACATCCCTATTGTTAGTGTTTTAGTTAATAAAACTTTTGTGCATAATTTCATGAGTTTGGTTTCTCTGGTCATTGCTTGTAAACACAGTCACTTTAATGAGCCAGTCTTGTTACATGCGCTAATGCATTAGTACTGTAAGAAAGCTATTTTCTAAGGCCACGAAAATAAAATTTCTTAGAGTTGATATGAAATTACACTAAATGTTCGCCGGACGTACAGATTAGTTAATTGTAATTTTAATTATTCTACAGTTACTTCTGGCAGCTTAGATAAATAATTATAATTAATTACAATTAACTGTAATTATTTATATACATATCCCTTTTGAGCTAATTTGCTACATTATCAATGCTGCTAAATATTTTTGTGGAAACGGCAATGGATTTTTTGTGGAAACAACAATACATTGATTTAATTTATTATGAAACCTTTCTGATTAAAAGAATACTTATTTCTTTAAGAAAAATAACTTGAGTAATATTAAAGAAATAATCCACCCCCAAATTTAAATTGTTAATTTTGTTATTGTGTGTTATTTCCCATCCTCAAGATATTCTAAAGTAGAGGGAGGAGTTGGGCTTTTTGACTCAGAAAGGCCAGTAGACTTTAAATATCTCCCTGGCAACTGTCTAGCAATATAAAGAAGACATAAACCTCCTAATTATTGAATTCAGGTGATTCAATCAGACCTATTGCCACAGGTCTATAAAACTGATCACTTAGCCATGCAGTCTGCATTTATAAACATCTGTGAAAATCATCCATGCTAAATATTCCAAAATCAACTGTAAGTGGTATTATTGGAAAGTGGTAGCATTTAGGAACAGCAGCAGTGTAAGGCCATGTGAAGTCACCTTTACTTATATAGCGCTTTTAACAATACAGATTGTGTCAAAGCAACTTTACAGCATTAAATAGAAAAATAGTGTGTCAATAATGCAAAATGACAATAGTAAACACTCAATTTTCAGTTAAAGGCAGTTCATCATTGAATTCAGTGATGTCATCATCCAGCTCAATTCAATTTAAATAGTATCTGTGCAATCAAGTTGACGATATCACTGGAAATTAAGTGTCCCCAACTAAGCAAGCCAGAGGTGACAGCGGCAAGAAACCAAAACTCCATCGGTGACCGAATGGAAAAAAAACCTTGGGAGAAACCAGGCTCAGTCGGGGGGCCAGTTCTACTCTGGACAGACGAAACCAGCAGTTCAATTCCAGGCTGCAGCAAAGACACATTGTGCAGAGGACTCAACTGGTTCCTGTGGTCTTGTCCCAGTGGCCGTCTGGGAGACAAGGTCTTCACTGGGGATCTGTCTCTGGGGCTCATCTAGTTGTCCTGATCTCCGCTGACATTCAGGGCTGTCGAGGTCATCTCTAGGTGCTGATCCACCAGCTGGATACGTACTGGACTGCAGACAGGTGACTGCAGTGACCATCTGATCTGGCTACATACTGGATCTGGTGGCTACGGTGACTTCAGAATAAGAAAGAAACAGACTAATATTAGCGTAGATGCCATTCTTCTAACGATGTAGCAAGTATGTCAGGTGTTATGGGAAGTGTTCCGGGTTCTGGTTGACCTAATTAATGCAGCCTAAAAATCCTTTAATGGATTTGAATATTAGAAATGTGTTAGTGTGTTATGTGTAAACCAGGTTAAAGAGATGGGTCTTTAATCTAGATTTAAACTGACAGAGTGTGTCTGCCTCCCGAACAATATTAGGTAGGTTATTGCAGAGTTTGGACGCTAAATAGGAAAAGGATCTGCCGCCCACAGTTGATTTTGATATTCTAGGTATTATCAAATGGCCAGAGTTTTGAGAACGCAGCGGACGTGGACTATAATGTAATAAGAGCTCGTTCAAATACTGAGGTGTTAAACCATTCAGGGCTTTATAAGTAATAAGCAAGATTTTAAAATCTATACGATGTTTAATAGGGAGCCAGTGCAGTGTTGACAGAACCGGGCTAATATGGTCATACTTCCTGGTTCTAGTAAGAACTCTAGCTGCTGCATTTTGGACCAGCTGGAGTTTGTTTATTAAGCGTGCAGAACAACCACCCAATAAAGCATTACAATAATCTAACCTTGAGGTCATAAACGCATGGATTAACATTTCTGCATTTGACATTGAGAGCATAGGTCGTAATTTAGATATATTTTTGATGGAAAAATGTAGTTTTACAAATGCTAGAAACGTGGCTTTCAAATGAAATACTGCAATCAAATGGCACACCAAGGTTCCTAACTGATGACGAAGAATTGACAGAGCAGACATCAAGTGTTAGACAGTGTTCTAGGTTATTACATGCGGAGGTTTTAGGTCTGATAATTAACACCTCTGTTACACCTCTGAGCGGAGTATCATCAGCATAACAGTGAACGCTAACTGATCGCTGATATCTCTCAAGGGTAACATGTAAAGCATGAAAAGTAACGGCCCTAGTACTGAGCCTTGAGGTACTCCATACCAGAGATGGGCACTCGCGTTAGTGACTCGGACTCAGTCGCACTCAAGTCGCATTTTTATAGACTTCAGACTTGACTCAGACTCTAGGAAAAGGAAGACCGCATCCGCACCATCCAGGTTAAAGACTTCAGACTTGACTCGGACTCCAAGTTAAAGATTTGTGAATATCTCTGCTCCATACTGCACTTGTGATCGATATGATACCTATTAATTCACTGCTACGAATTGATGGTGGTCAGATATGTACAATTTGAACCATGTTAATGCACTTTCACTAATGCCAACAAAGTTTTCTAGTCTATTCAGAAGAATGTTGTGGTCAATAGTGTTGAACGCAGCGCTAAGATCCAGTAGCACTAATAGAGAGATACAACCACAATCAGATGATAAGAGCAGGTCATTTGTAACTCTAATGAGAGTAGTTTTAGTACTATGATACGGTCTAAATAGATACCAGATACCAGAACAGATACCATTTTTCTCTAAGAAGGAATATAAATGTGAGGATACTACCTTTTCTAGTATCTTTGACAGAAAAGGGAGATTCGAGATCGGTCTGTAATTAACTAGTTCTTTGGGGTCAAGTTGTGGTTTTTTGATGAGAGGCTTAATAACAGCCAGTTTGAAGGTTTTGGGTACATATCCTAATTACTATGTGACAAATTAATAATAGTAAGAAGAGGATCTATGACTTCTGGAAGCATCTCTTTTAGGAGCTTAGATGGAATAGGGTCTAACATATATGTTGTTGGTTTAGATGATTTAACAAGTTTATACAATTCTTTCTCTTCTATAGTAGAGAATGAGTGGAATTGTTCCTCAGGGGATCTATAGCACACTATCTGATGTGAAACTGTAGCTGACGGCTGCATGGTTACAATTTTATCTCTAATAGTATCGATATTGGAAGTAATGTAGTTCATAAAGTCATTACTGCTTTACTGTTGGGAAATGTCAACACCTGTTGATGCTTTATTTTTCGTTAATTTAGCCACTGTATTGAATAAATACCAGGGGTTATGTTTGTTTTCTTCTAAAGGAAATGAAAGTAATCAGATCTAGCAGTTGTTAATGGATAAGGTACTTTTCAGTTTTGATTTCCTCCAGCTGCGCTTCATTTTCCGGCCTGCTCTTTTTAAGGTGAGAGTGTGCTCATTATACCAGTGTCAGACTGTTTTCCTTAATCTTACTTAAGCGTAAAGGAGCAACCGTATCTAAAATGCTAGAAAAGAGAGAGTCCATAGTTTCTGTTACATCATCAAGTTGTTCTGGGGTATTGGATATGCTGAGGAATTTAGATAAATCAGGAAGATTACTTACAAAGCAGTATTTTGTGGTAGAAGTGATGGTTTTACCATACTTGTAATGAGTAGAATTTACAGTTTTAGCTATATGAAGTTTGCACAAGACTCATAATGATCTGAGATATCATCGCGTGGCTGCATAATTTCAACACCATCAACATCAATTCCATGTGACAGTATTAAATCTAGAGTATGATTTAGAAAATGAGTAGGTCCTGACTCTAACCCCAATAGAGTTCAAAATGTCTATGAATGCTGATCCCAATGCATCTTTTTCATTATCATGGATATTAAAATCACCAACAATTAAAACTTTATCTGCAGCCAGCACTAACTCATATATAAAATCAGCTAATTATTTAATAAAGTCTGTATGGTGCCCTGGTGGCCTGTATACAGTAGCCAGTAAAAACATCACAGGGGATTTATCATTAAAGGCACCTATATACTTCAAACGAAATCAAAGAACAAACTGAAATGATGTCATTTCGAACAAAATCAGGCTTAAACAAAGTTCGTTTTGAGTTCGTTCATGAACTCCACCTTCTTTGACGTGCGATTTTTATAATTTTTTTTCCCTGTTCGTTTCTCATTCCACGGAGGCCAGACAGGAGAACACATCTCCGCGACTGTCTTGCGGGCTGTGCACGGTCCAATCTTGAATGTTTCAGCCACACTTTGTTGCGTGGCCCCACAAGCTAGTACTTGGAGTGTCAAGGCCAGTCTCTCCGTAGTGGAAATCTGTGTCCTGTGTGTTTTTGCATGTTTCACATATGGCGATATCCTTTTCATGAGATCGTCAAACCGCGCGGCGCACATTCTGAAGTATGAAAAATGCACTTCCTCATCTGTGCTCCGCATTTGCTGAATAAAAAGGGCAAACTCGCCATCATTCTTTCTGTTTTCGTTAAGTGGACGAACATACCATCTACGTTGCTTGTTCTTGTTCTTTTTTTTGCCATTGAATAGATCAATGCTACTGCCAGATGTTTATGAAACTGTTCTTCTCTCATAGCCGCCATCCTTGTTGTGTTTAGGGGGTACACGCGGGCGGCGTGACACATGTTTACAACCCCGCCTCCAGCAGCGTGAGGTTGTCGGAATGTTCAAAAACAGTATACCGTCACTTAGCCTTTTCGAACTTCTTTTTGCCCTCAAACGAAGAACGAAAAATAACTTTGTTTGAAGTATATATTATTATATATATATAACCTTTAGCTTTTGAATGCGGCTCATGTTTATAACAGTAATCCTGGGGGGTAGACTCGTTTAAAATAATGTAATCATTTGGTTTTAGCCAGGTTTCTGTCAAACAGAGCACATCTAGGTTATGATCAGTGATCATATAATTTATAAAAAGTGCTTTCGTAGAAAGGGACCTGATATTCAATAAGCCAAGCTTTATCATTTGTTTATCCATATTACATCTGTTTTTAAAATTTTATGAACATCAATTAAATTGTTACTCTTAAATTGGATTGGATGTTTTTTTGTATTTTCTAGTTCGGGGGAACAGTCACAGTCTCTATAGGGTGATATCTAGGTGAAAGAGTCTCTATGTGCTGAGAATTAACTGATTTCTGTGACGTGAGGCGGCTAGCAGACGGTCGGTTTAGCCAGTCTGTTTGCTTCCTGACCTGGGACAGTTAGTCAAGTGCAAACTCTAAGACTATGTGTCATATTTCTATACAGAACAGCGGCACCACCCCAGGAGGGATGAAGACCATCTCTTTTCAACAGGTCAGGTCTGCCCCAAAAACTCGTCCAATTGTCTATGAAACCTTCTGCAGGCACCACTTAGACATCCAGCCACTGAGTGATGACAGTCTGCTATGTATCTCATCACCACGGTAAGCAACGAGGGGACACTACAAAGCATATTACAGTGTCTGACATTGTACTTGCAAGTTCACACACCTCTTTAATATTATTTTTAGTGATCTCCGACTGGCGACGTCGAACATCATTAGCACCAGCGTGAATAATAATCTTACTGAATTTACGTTTAGCATTAGCCACCACTTTTAAATTTGCCAAGATGTCAGGCGCTCTGGCTCCCGGTAAACATTGGACTATGGTGGCTAGTGTCTCTATATTCACATTCCGTACAATAGAATTGCCAATAACTAGAGCACTTCGATCAGGTTTCTCAGTGGGTGCATTACTGAGTGGGGAGAACCTGTTTGATGTTTTGATCGGAATGGAAGAGCGGTGTTTTGATCCGCGACTATGCTGCCTCACAGTCACCCAGTCACCCTGCTGCACGGGCTCTGTAACCAGAACCGAACAACGTACAGGACTCCCTGAGCTAGTCGGATCCAATGCCGTATCTACAGCCCTCACATTCTTACTATCATCAATTAAAGTTTGGATGCGTGTCTCTAATTCTGAATTCTTCTCTGTCAGCCTAACTATTTCCCTGCATTTAACACATGTGAATCCCTCGCCGCTGACAGAGAGAGATAAACTATACATGTGGCAAGCGGTGCAAACAACAATAACAGGAGAAGAAGCCATTACTCACCGTGATTGATGAATGATTCTGACTTACCACTGTTGTTTGATGAACTCGTGAAAAAATGGAGTGAGAAAGAAAAGAAAGAGAGCAAGAAAATAAAAACAGCAACAGACGCGAATAGAAACGTGAATGGAAATGCGAATGACAAGCTAACCGGCTATCGAATGCTAACGTGCTACACCCTGTTCTTTGAAGTCAAAGAACAGAGGTCACCAAGTGCTGTGTGGCTTGTAAAAGTTGCTAACACTCTGCTGATGCAATAGCTGAAGAGTTCCAAACTTCCACTGATATTAATATCAGCACAAAAGCTGTGTAGCAGGAACTTTGTGGAATGGGTTCCCTATCTGTCCGTCACTACGAGTTATGTCGGGACGACGTTAGGGGTCTAACTTGCGAGCCCAATCATCTCTGAGTTTTAGAAAAAAACGCCAATGAGACTTGGCTAGTGGATTTTGCATGCTGAGACACTCCCCGTGCACACGGATATATAAGGCAATAGCGTGCATCTACTCAGATTTTTGCTTCGGAGCCGAGTGGTGAATGCAATACGCACTACAAAGCTTCAACTTTGTGTTGCGGAGGCTGTTCCTGGTTGGTGTTAGGGCGCATTACAGCAGTGTCCCTGTCAGCAGTGATTCCCCTGGGTACCTCAGCTAAAAGAGCAGTTTCCTTTAAAAGAGCAAATATATAAGCAGAAAAGTATGACAGTGTTAAATGCTGAGCTGAAGTCAACAAACAACATCCGTATATGTGCATATGTGTTGTTATTGTCCAAGTGTGTGAGTACCGAGTGCAGCACTGTGCATACTGCATCCTCTGTGCGCCTATTGCTACGGTAGGCAAATTGGTGTGGGTCCAGTGTGGGTGGGATGCAGTTATTAAGGTGAGCTAGGACCAGTTGCTCAAAGCACTTCATAACAATAGGTGTGAGTGCTACGGGGCGGTAGTCATTCAGGCATGTCGGGGAGGAGCGTTTCGGCACTGGCACAATGGATGTGGACTTAAAGCATGTTGGCACAGTTGCTTGGGTGAGGGACAGGTTGAAAATATCTGTGAAGACCCCTGCGAGCTGCTCTGCTCATGCCCTAAGCACACGTCCAGGAATGCCGTCGGGGCCAGCAGCCTTGTGTGCATTGATCTGGCTCAATGCGGTGTAGACATCTGTGGAGGTGAGTTTGAGGGGTTGGTAGTCTGCTGAGAGTGTGATATTGGTGACCGTCTCCTTGCTGTCACTGTCGAAGCCAGCATAAAAGTCATTCAGTTCGTTAAGGAAAGAGACATCTGTGACTGTTGGAGTGGAGTTGCTTGGCTTGTTGTCACTGATGACCTGGATGCCCTGACACATGCGTCGGGGGTCAGAGTTGGAAAAGTGTTCCTCTACCTTTAGCTTGTAGCAGTATTTGGCCTTTTGATGCCCCTCCTCAGGTTAGCCCTGGATTTGCTGTAGGCCTGAGCATCATCTGATTTGAAGGCAGCGTTGCGGGCTTTCAGCAGGAGTTGCACCTCCTTGTTCATCCATGGCTTCTGATTAGGGTATGTTGTCATCTGTTTCTCTGTTGTAACACTGTCAATGGTGGTGTTGATGTAATCCATTACAGAGGAGGTATAGATATCAATGTCCGTGTGAGAGCCACAGGCAGCCTGAGAAGCAAACATACTCCAGTCCGTGTATTGAAACCTGTCCTGAAGTAAAGAGTCTGCTCCTGTTGGCCACACTTTGATGGTCCTCACTGATGGCTTCACACGGTTGATGAGGGGTGAATACTTAGGGGTGAGAAACAAAGAAAGGTGATCAGACTGTCCCAGGTGGGGGAGGGGGGTCGCGATGTAAGCTCCATCAATGTTTGTGTAAACATGATCCAAAGTTTTGTCTCCTCTAGTGTGGCAGGAAACATGCTGATGAAATTTAGGGAGCACTGTCTTTAAGTTGGAGTGATTAAAATCACCCGCGACAATAAATGCAGCCTCCGGGTGAGCAGTCTGTTGTTTACTGTTGTTTACTAATGCAGTTCGTTCATAGCAAGCTTGGCATTAGCATCCGATGGAATATAGGCTGCAGTTATAATGGTGGAAGTGAACTCCCGTGGCAGATAAAAAGGTCTACACTTAACCGTGAGAAACTCTAGGTTAGCTGAGCAGTGTCTCCCAACAATGACAGAGTTCGTACACCAAGCTTTGTTAACATAAATGCACAATCCTCCGCCTCTGGTCTTGCCGGAGTCATCTGCCGTCCTATCTGCCCGGAGCGTGTAGCGTCCGGCTAGCTCAATAGCATTATTGGGTACGTCGCTGTGTAG
>NW_015506261.1:33690-44131 GCF_001515645.1 Sinocyclocheilus grahami | reverse complement strand
CTGTGTAGCCATGTTTCTGTGAAAACCATGACGTTGCAATCCAAAAGTCTCTTACTGTGGGTGATGCGATGTCGTATCTCGTCCATTTTGTTCACCAATGACTGCACATTAGCGAGGAAAATGCTGGGTAAAGAGAGCCGGAGCGGTGTTAGCTTTAGCTTAGTTCTTAGCCCTCCGCGCTTACCCCGCCTTTGTTTACAGTCACGACGCCGCCTGCGAGCACTTCCGCCCGGCCGGGTAGAGTGCGTAGCCTCGGGTGTTCTGGAGATCTCAGGGATGAGTCGAGGATTGGTGATAAAACTGTTGGAAAAGTGCACACCAATATCCAAAAGCTTCTGTCGGGAGTAAGATGTTAAGGCAAAGCTGTTCAGTGCGAACAGGCCCGAGATGAGCAGGAAAAATACTACAAAATTGCAAAAACTGGAGAGACGCTGAGCCTCGCGATGTGTACGCACCGCCATCTTGGTCATGCGTCTATTGTGGCCGTATGACCATGACATCGCTGCAATCACGTCTCTCCCTCCTCAAGGGGAGTGGAGCAGACCCCTCGGGTGTTGTCGCTACTGCCGAATCGGACCCAGAGCGGTCGGCCATGCTTACCCAGGCAGCTGTGAGCATCAAGCTGGAGGTGACTACACCACCCAGCCCTGAGCGCTGGCGGCTGGATGATTGGCTTCTCGGTGCGGAGCGCGGCTCACAACCGCGTTCTGCTCCGGTTCCTTTCTTCCCGGAGGTGCATGAAGAGGTGACGAAGACCTACGGCCAGAAGCTACTCGTCTCCATCTTCCATCCTCACTACTCTCGATGGCGGGGCAGCCAGGGGGTACGTGGACATTTCCCAGGTGGAGAAAGCGGTTGCAGTGCACTTGTGCCTGCAAAACGCCACCACTTGGAGAAATCATTCACGTCTCCCGTCCAAAGCCTGTAAGCTGTCGCCGGTTCTCGCTGCCAAAGTTTACAGTGCTGCAGGCCAAGATGCCTCTGCCCTGCATGCTATGGTGATCCTGCAGATACATCAAGCCAAGGCACTCAAACAAATGCACGAGGGTAATACCAACCCAAGGTTGATGCAGGAGCTGCGCACGTCAACTGACTCGGGAAGGCGATGTCCACTCTGGTGGTTCAGGAGCACCATCTCTGGCTCAACCTTGCTGAGATGAGAGATGTTGACAAAGTACACTTTCTCGATGCTCCCATTTCCCAGGCTGGCCTGTTCGACGACACTGTCGAGGACTTTGCCCCGCACTTTTCGGCAGTACAAAAGCCGACTGAGGTCATTCAACACATCTTGCCCTGACGTGATCCTCCAGCTGCCACCATTCCATTGCGGGCCTAGTATCAGCCTGCTCGTCGCTGTGGGCGCCTTCCTGCCTCCTCCACACCGGCTCTGCCTGTGCTGAGACACTGTCGAGGCCGGCGCGTTGAGCCCCACGCAGGAGAGTGGCGCCCCCTGTGTCGCACCCGGATGCTAAGTCCTCCAAGAAGACGACGAAGCGGCCCTGACACGGACAACCCGGAGATGTGGGAGCCTGCTCTTCAGGAGGTGGCGAGGACAGCGCCACTCCTTCCCCCGGAGGAGGGCTGGGCAGAGAATCTTTTGTTTCATTTTCTTTCTGTTCTGCTGCTGGCTCAATCTCTTGCACAAGGAGATTTTGTCCTATTGGTGAAGGATGCAATCAAGCCGGTCCCTCCAGCCGAGATGAGGAAGGGGTTTTACAGCCCTTACTTCATCATAACCAAGAAAAGCGGTGGCCTTCGACCTATCTTGGATCTGTGAGTCTTGAATCAAGCCCTTCACAAGCTTGATGCATGAGGTTGATGCAGAAACGTATTATCAAATGCGTTCAAGCCCAGGATTCGGGCATTGCAGTACAAGATCCTCACCTTTGGGCTCTCCCTGTCCCCCGTGTCTTCACAAAAGTCACAGAGGGCGCCCTTGCTCCTCTATGGGAAGTTGACATCAGGATCCTCAACTATCTTGACGACTGGCTCATCATGGCCTGGTAGCGAGAGGAGTTGTGCGTTCACAGGGACTTGGTGCTCCGGCACCTTAGTCAGTTGGGGCTTCAGGTTAACCGAGAGAAGAGCAAGCTCTCCCCCGTTCAGAGAATCTCTTAACTTGGTATGGAGTTAGACTTGGTGAGTATGATGGCACATCTCACCAAAGAACGTGCCCAGTCAGTGCTGAGTTCCTTCAGAGGCAGGACGGTGTTACCACTGAAACACTTTCAGAGGCTCCTGGGGCATATGGCATCCACAGCCACAGTCACGCCGCTCGGATTGCTTCATATGTTCATATGAGACCATTTCAGCACTGGTTACACTCCCGAGTCCCAATATGGGCATGGCGCTGCGGTAAATATCATGTCACCATCACACCGATGTGTCCCCGCCTATTCAGCCCCTGGTCGGTCCTTGCTTTTCTACGGGCCGGGCTGCCCTTAGAACAAAGTGTCATTGTCACGACAGATGCCTCCAATACGGGCTGGGGCGCTACGTGCAATGGGCAGGCAGCCTCGGGGTCATGGACAGCCTCGAGGTTTGCTTCCCATGAGGCCTCCCACTGCCAGCTGTACTATTCCCTGACCCAGGCCCCCCTGGGCACGATGCACTGGCACACAGCTGGCCCCGGGCTCTACGCAAGTATGTGTTTTCCCCAGTGAGCCTGCTCGCACAAACTCTGTGCAAGGTCAGGGAGGATGAGGAACAGGTCCTGCTGGTTGCGCCTTACTGGCCCACCCGGACCTGGTTTCAGAACTCATGTTCCTTGCGACAGCCCCTCCCTGGCGCTCCTTCCTCAGGGGCTGGGCACTATATGGCACCCACGCCCAGATCTGTGGAACCTCCATGTGTGGCTCCTGGACGGGATGCGGCAGACCTGAGTGAGGCTAGCCTATGCTTTGAAGTGGAGTCTGTTGAATTGGTGTCCTTCTCACCGAGAAGACCCCCGGAGATGCTTGATTAGATTCATGCTTTCTTTCCTGCAAGAAAGGTTGGAACGTAGGTTGTCACCTTCCACTTTGAATGTGTATGTTGCTGCTATTGCAGCACATCACGATGCAGTGGATGGCCGGTCCCTGGGGAAGCATGACTTGATCGTTAGGTTCCTGAGGGGTGCCAGAAGGTTAAATCCTCCTAGAACACCCCTGATATCCTCCTAGGATCTCTCTGTTGTCCTGGCTGGACTTCAGAGGGGTCCCTTTGAGCCGCTTGAATCAGTCAAGCTAAAGTTCCTGACTGTTAACACAGCACTCCTGATCGCGCTCACTTCCATCAAGAGGGTCGGGGACCTCCAAGCATTTTCGGTAAGTGAAGAGTGCCTTGTGCTCGGGCCGGCCTACTCTCACATTGTCCTGAGACCCCGGCCTGGTTACGTGCCCAAGGTTCCCACCACTCCATTCCGAGACCAGGTGGTGAACTTGCAAGTGCTGCCCCCGGAGGCAGATCCAGCCTTGGTGTTTCTGTGTCCCGTAAGAGTGTTACGCATTTACGTGGACTGCACCCAGAGCTTCAGAAGCTCTGAGCAGCTACTTGTCTGCTACGAAGGTTAGCAGAAAGGGAAGGCTGTCTCCAAGCAGAGGTTGGCCCACTGGATAGTGGATGCCATCGCCTTGGCGTACCAATCCCAAGGCGAGCCGTGCCCCCTGGGGGTGACACTCAGGGAGTGTTGCCTCCTCCTGTGCACTGGTGCATGGTGCCTCGCTGCAGGCTGGGCGACACATAACACCTTTGCGAAGTTTTACAACTTTTGTGTAGAAGTTTCTTCCCGTGTGGGTAACAGGTAATTGGCGGGAACAACTGGCTCAGTGTCACGCTTGCTTGCGCCATTCCCCCTCACACGGAGATGTGAGCGCCTTTCTTCTCCCAGTAGAGTTCCCCGGTTAGCGAACCCTGGTCGAGCATCCTCCAGCACCCCCCGGCAGTCAGACTTGGCGGAGCAGTCTGATGCCAGGCCCAGTACTGGTGTTACCATGCCCGGAGTTCCGGTCAGCCCCTGTACTGGGCTAGGTGTCCATTTGGCTTGATTCCCTGTGGGCAATCATATATGTGTATTCTTCCACGGTAAGGTTTCCCTCTTGGAAACCCGTGCCTTCCCTTGACAGACCCACTCTGTCAGTCTCTTCTGGCAGTTGTTCCATCCCTACTCTAAGGTAGGACCTGCCTCAGAGACCCATTCCACATGTAGTACTGCCCCCTTACGGGTAGGATGTGGTCTCCGTAACAACTTTTTCCTGAAGGCTTGCTTCCCTATCGTTCTGCCAGGCTGAAAAAACAAATAGGGAAGATTTCAAGCAATCTTCCACTGAAGGTTGAAATCCCTTCCAAAAACTTTTTGTGGACGGAACAGCAGCTTGTGTTCAGGTTGTGGCGTTTTACCCCTAGACCCCTAATGTCGTCACAACATTACTCGTTGTGACCGACAGATAGGGAACGTCTCGGTTACGTACTGTATGTAACCCTCGTTCCCTGATGGAGGGAACGGAGACGTTATGTCAACATGCCACAACCTAGAACCACTCGCTGTTGCCGGGACACGTTCTCGGCTCCTCAGCGTAAAAGCCTAATGAGTGGATGCACGCTGTCGCCTTATATACCCATGTGCACGGGGAGTGGCTTAGCATGCAGATTCCACTAGCCAATTCTCAGTGGCATTTTCTCTTAAACTCAGAGATGATTGGGCTCCCAAGTTAGACCCCTAATATAGTCACAACATAACATCTCCGTTCCCTCCATCAGGGAACGAGGGTTACATACGTAACCGAGACGTTTCCATGGCCGAGCAGCTACATGCAATCCTCAAATCACTAAGTCATGAATGGATGATTTTGGTGTGGAAGAACTCAACGTTATCAAGTCAGGAAGACCTTTATCATGTGGATCATCTTCTTTGTTTTGTTTGTAAATAAAATTTCACGCATGCTGCTCACCGGAGTGACAATGGTCTCCTGGTCAGCCCATCCATCGGCCCAGTGTCTTTTTATCATATGCAAAGTTGTTTCATTTTTTCCTGCTCCGACATTGCACGTTCATGGATTTTCTTTGTTTTGTTTGTAAATAAAAGTAAACTGCTGCATTTAGATCCACATCTCATCTCCTTAACATGGCTGCACCATAGCAAAATCTGCATATTTGCTAAACCATTTTCAACATACAACATTTGTGATGCACTAATCCTAAGTGAACTCACCATTGTCCAGATACCGCACAGTGGAGTTTTTAGAAAAACTGGGATCAAAGTTTGCCATGAGTGGAGCAATATACTGCGTAGCTGTCAGCATGCGGTGTGTTATCTCTCCAGTGAAAATAAACCCTAAAAAATATTAAGAGTTCAAGCACAAGATACAACATTTCCCACAAAAAGGCTGTATTGTTTTAGTTGTTTCACAAAAGGGCTATGCTAATTAAGATAAATATTTTGTGCATTATTATTGCATACCAGGATAGAACAAACACCTTTCTGTTTAATAATATGGCAAAGGTTATGGTTTTCTTTTATTATTATTATTTTTTTATATTGCAATTACTACACCTTAGCAGTCTGATGCCAGGCCCAGTACTGGTGTTACCATGCCCGGAGTTCCGGTCAGCCCCTGTACTGGGCTAGGTGTCCATTTGGCTTGATTCCCTGTGGGCAATCATATATGTGTATTCTTCCACGGTAAGGTTTCCCTCTTGGAAACCCGTGCCTTCCCTTGACAGACCCACTCTGTCAGTCTCTTCTGGCAGTTGTTCCATCCCTACTCTAAGGTAGGACCTGCCTCAGAGACCCATTCCACATGTAGTACTGCCCCCTTACGGGTAGGATGTGGTCTCCGTAACAACTTTTTCCTGAAGGCTTGCTTCCCTATCGTTCTGCCAGGCTGAAAAAACAAATAGGGAAGATTTCAAGCAATCTTCCACTGAAGGTTGAAATCCCTTCCAAAAACTTTTTGTGGACGGAACAGCAGCTTGTGTTCAGGTTGTGGCGTTTTACCCCTAGACCCCTAATGTCGTCACAACATTACTCGTTGTGACCGACAGATAGGGAACGTCTCGGTTACGTACTGTATGTAACCCTCGTTCCCTGATGGAGGGAACGGAGACGTTATGTCAACATGCCACAACCTAGAACCACTCGCTGTTGCCGGGACACGTTCTCGGCTCCTCAGCGTAAAAGCCTAATGAGTGGATGCACGCTGTCGCCTTATATACCCATGTGCACGGGGAGTGGCTTAGCATGCAGATTCCACTAGCCAATTCTCAGTGGCATTTTCTCTTAAACTCAGAGATGATTGGGCTCCCAAGTTAGACCCCTAATATAGTCACAACATAACATCTCCGTTCCCTCCATCAGGGAACGAGGGTTACATACGTAACCGAGACGTTTCCATGGCCGAGCAGCTACATGCAATCCTCAAATCACTAAGTCATGAATGGATGATTTTGGTGTGGAAGAACTCAACGTTATCAAGTCAGGAAGACCTTTATCATGTGGATCATCTTCTTTGTTTTGTTTGTAAATAAAATTTCACGCATGCTGCTCACCGGAGTGACAATGGTCTCCTGGTCAGCCCATCCATCGGCCCAGTGTCTTTTTATCATATGCAAAGTTGTTTCATTTTTTCCTGCTCCGACATTGCACGTTCATGGATTTTCTTTGTTTTGTTTGTAAATAAAAGTAAACTGCTGCATTTAGATCCACATCTCATCTCCTTAACATGGCTGCACCATAGCAAAATCTGCATATTTGCTAAACCATTTTCAACATACAACATTTGTGATGCACTAATCCTAAGTGAACTCACCATTGTCCAGATACCGCACAGTGGAGTTTTTAGAAAAACTGGGATCAAAGTTTGCCATGAGTGGAGCAATATACTGCGTAGCTGTCAGCATGCGGTGTGTTATCTCTCCAGTGAAAATAAACCCTAAAAAATATTAAGAGTTCAAGCACAAGATACAACATTTCCCACAAAAAGGCTGTATTGTTTTAGTTGTGTTTCACAAAAGGGCTATGCTAATTAAGATAAATATTTTGTGCATTATTATTGCATACCAGGATAGAACAAACACCTTTCTGTTTAATAATATGGCAAAGGTTATGGTTTTCTTTTATTATTATTTTTTTTTTATATTGCAATTACTACACCTTTCAAACTGCATTATTTATTTAATTATTTTTACTCTCAAACACAACCACCATAAAAAATTATATCTACCTAGAGGTCAATTTGCACACATTTAAAAAAAAATTCAAAACAGTTTTTTTTACAGTTGCTATGACTCATTTCTCAATACTTAAATTACTTTTTCAAAACTCTTCCCACAGTTTTCCACAACAACTTTCTTGCCATAGCAGTTATTTTTACATTTGAAATAAAACTGCTAAAAAATGTCATACGTCTCATTCTTCCATTACACTAGCAAAGTTTATTACCAACAAGCACACTTTGTCAATCACAAAACATTGACTTAAAAAACACTAACAACAGGTAGCATTATACAATGTTTTATATCAATTTTCTATACAAAACAAGAATACAAAACCTCTACTGTTAAGAATTAAATGCAGTATATGTTACATAGTCCATATTTACATTACTTAAAAAAATATTCCCAAGTTGCCCCTTTTTGTATAGATGGTAATGAAATCAAAAGACTAACATCTGTGTAGGTGTTTAGCTACATCTAATTGATTTGATACAATTTTATAATTTACTTTGGTACTATTTTCACATAAAAGACATAAATTAACACCACTAGTCTATTTTTCAAAACCTGTTCTCAATCTTCCATTGCAGTTATATATTTTAGTCAACCTAATCATTGTTTCAAAACACAAGATCTTTGTCAAATATAATGATGTATGTATGATCTTCTTTCAATTTAGTACTTTAACAATCAGTTAAAGTCAATCGCAAACAATACATGCTTCAAATCCTTGTTGATGAACTAAAGATGTTACAGTAATAAAAAATACAGTTGTCACGTTAGAAAATACACTAATTACCTAACTTATGTAATTGACATAACATCTATAACGTTTGCAATAGTATCCATTTAGTGTTATCAAAAGGTGTTATAAAGGTATAACACGGCCATGAGGTTAGTTGACTTTTTCAGATGAATAGTAAATACCAGTAATTTGTCAGCCTCCACCAGGGCCTCTGTTTACAGTATGCTGAAATGTTGTATTTGATTCCATCTGTCTCCTTTCTTCTCATGCACCTCTGATCAATCTGATGGACACACAGTCACTGACTATTTCCTCTCCCTTCTACTCTATCCTTTTCTACAGTATGTTCACAAATTTCAAATGTTCTCTCTCTCTTTCTCTAATAAACACACACAAAAGCACATTGAACAATGTGGTTATCATCAAAGATAAATCGCTTATAATCGCTTTTTAACAAGAATATTAAATATTATATTTGGTTTTGCATTTTGGAAATTGATAGAATTTTGAAATATATGAAAATCTATAGATGTACCAATGATTCATTGATTAACTATTAAGATCAGATGGGTTAAATGTTATGACAAATGTATTCTCACTTGCTTACACACATTGAACGGATTCAGTTGGCCCAATTTCCCAAACCATTCTTTCAGTTTTCATAACAAAGACACATTTCTCAAAACTATAAACACATTTCACTTGTTTTCACACACATTCCAATTTTCTCCTTGTTTTCTGCTAAACTCTACACAAAATACCCTAATTTTACACAGGTTTAACCATGTTCTCATTCAGAAAGCACAAGTACACAATATAATTAACTCAAGTCATCATTTATCCACGTGTAAACATTTAGTAGAAAAACTGATGACACACCAGTCAGAATTTCAGAAATAAATAAAAAGGAAATTTGTTCCTGAGCAATGATGAAAGAACCTTTTCTATTATATGTACAATAAATACTGTAGCACATTGTACACCTTCAAACTCAGAGCTGACAGATTGATTTGTAGCCAAGTACTTCTTAAACTTACTGTATTCTTGCATAACAACTGCCTAGGGGAGGTAGAGAAAGCCTTTTGTCAGAAGACTAAAAAACTTCTCTAGTATTGCAAATTACCAATACCAATTAAACTGCAAGCAGCATTGAAAGGGCCCTCGCACCCGGAGCCACCTCCACCTGGTTGGCTTAGGAAAACCGTGAATGGTGGGCAATATGCATTTAAAGTGGTACTGTAAATATAGGATGAATATGTCAAAACGTAAAACGTTACTTCCTGTTTGCCAGCAGGTGGCACTATGACTATAATCATCGCGATGGCACCGACGCTGATGGCTGCCTTCGTGGCGTGCTCCGCAGTTGTTTTTACGTTTTTGTTAGTTTGTCCTGTCTTTAGTTATATCCCTGCAATCAGTTTCACAAGATCCCAACCAAACGGACGAGCTACTTCTGCTTTCCTGGACAAATAAGGATTTTTCAAACTCTGCTGCTCTGTGTTTCATGGAAACCTGGCTCAAAGATGCCATTCCGGACGGCGTGCTGAGTCTCCCGAGCTTTCAGCTGTTCAGAGCGGATCGCGACGCAGAATCAACGGGGAAATCACGTGCCGGCAGGACATGCTTTTACATCAATGAGAGGTGGTGTACAGATGTAATTGTGTTAAATAAGATGTGCTGTTCAGATATAGAAGTGCTCTTCATTAACTGTAAGCCTTTCTACTTGCCGCGGGAGTTTTGTTCGTTCATTCTCGCCAGTGTCTACATTCCTCCGCAAGCACATGTGAGCTCTGCTTTACAGAAACTCGCTGATCAGATCACAGACACAGAACAACAACACCCGGACTCTGTTTTAATCATTCTCGGGGACTTTAATAAAGCAAATCTCTCCCGTGAACTGCCAAAATACAGACAGCACATCACATGTCTCACCAGAGACAGTAATATATTCGATCACTGTTACACCACAATAAAGAATGCATATCACTCTGTTCCATGAGACATGTGCATTCCTACCAGGACTCATTTAACCTACAACAATGACAAACCATGGTTCACTGCAAAACTCAGACAGCTCCGTCAGGCCAAAGAAGATGCTCACAGGAAGGGGGACAATGTCTTGTATAAACAGGCTAAATACACACTGGAAAAGGAGATCAGAGTGTCAAAGAGGAATTATTCTGAAAAATAAGGATTCAATTCTCTTCTAGTGACTCAGCATCAGTGTGGCAAAGTCTGAAAGATATCACCAACTACAAGACACCATCCCCCAGCACTGTGGAGAATCAACAACTGGCAGACGACCTGAATGAGTTCTACTGCAGGTTTGAAAAAACACCCCACACCCACCCTGAACACCTCTCCACACAACCATTCACACCTCCAGCAACCCCCCTCTCCCCCACACCTGCAATTCAGATCAGCGAAGACGAGGTGCGCCAGGTCTTCCGGAAGCAGAAAAGGAAAAAAGCACCAGGCCCAGATTGTGTTACACCAGTCTGTCTG
>NW_015506261.1:0-3779 GCF_001515645.1 Sinocyclocheilus grahami | reverse complement strand
CTGTGTGCATTGAATTTATTTAATACACGAGTTTCACAATTTGAGTTTAATTACTGAAATAAATGAACTTTTCCACGACATTCTAATTTATTGAGATGCACCTGTACCTGTACATACAATTGTTGATTTGTATATTTTTTATTCCTTATTTTACTTGTTCTATTTTTTTTTTTTTTATTATCTGTGTTTTTTGTTCTGTCACTTGTCATTCTGTTACACCGTGGAAGCTTCTGTCACAAAAACAAATTCCTCGTATGTGTAAACATACCTGGCAATAAAGCTCATTCTGATTCTGATTCTGATAATCGAATATAGGCATGGGCATGGGCATGTGTTCAGGACAGGACTCTTATCAATCATATGAAGTTTGGGGCAGATCAGATTGTATGCCAGAGTTATGACAATGCTATGGTGCTTCCATTTGTCAGGCTGCCACGGACACGCCCTTCAATGAAAACTGAAGATCTGCTCAATTTAACATTGCTCTCAATGTCAAATGCAGAAACGTTCATTCATGCGTTCATGACCTCAAGATTAGATTATTGTAATGCTTTATTGGGTAGTTGCTCTGCACGCTTAATAAACAAACTCCAGCTGGTCCAAAATACAGCAGCTAGAGTTCTTACTAGAACCAGGAAGTATTAGCCCGGTTCTGTCAACTCTGCACTGGCTCCCTATTGAACATTGTATACATTTTAAAATCTTGCTAATTACTTATAAAGCCCTAAGTGGTTTGATTTGATAATACCTAGAATATAAAAATCAACTGCAAGCGGCAGATCCTTTTCCTATTTAGCACCAAACACTCTGGAATAATGTACCTAGAGTTGTTCGGGAGACAGACGCACTCTGTCAGTTTAAATCTAGATTAAAAACACATCTCTTTAACCTGGCATACATAAAACACACTATCGCATTTCTATTAGTCAAATCCATTAAAGGATTGTTAGGCTGCATTAGTTAGGTCAACGGGAACACTTCTCATAACACCAAATGTACTTGTTACATTGTACGAAGAATGGTATCTACGCTACTATTAGTCTCTTTCATTCTTATTCTGAGGTCACAGTAGCCATCCGGATCCACAGCCCTGAATGTCAGTGGAGACCATGTCAACAAGATGAGCCCTAGAGACAGATCCACTGCGAAGACTGCGTCAACTAGCCGGTCATCAGGACAAGACCACGGGAACCAGACAAGTCCTCTGCACAATCTGACCTGTGTTGCAGACTGGAATAAAACCATGCCATGCTGGTTTCATCTGGCCAGAGGAGAACTGCCCCCCCAACTGAGCCTGGTTTCTGGATTTTTCTCCATTTCTGTCACTGATGGAGTTTTGGTTCCTTGCCACTGTCACCTTTGGCTTGTTTAGTTGGGGATGCTTGACTGATTGCGCAGACACTATTGGAAGAGAGCTGAACTGGATGATGATCACTGAATCATCAATGAACTGACTTTAACTTGAAAAATGACTGTTTGTTATTGTCCTCTTGCACTATTGACCAACTTTTTCCCTGTTTGACACTGTAAAGCTGCTTTGACACAATCTGTATTTCTGTCAGGACCACTATTGTCAAAGATAATTGACAATTAGCAGTTTGGATTGGCGGAATTAGTTAGGTCAACGGGAACACTTCTCATAACACCAAATGTACTTGTTACATTGTACGAAGAATGGTATCTACGCTACTATTAGTCTCTTTCATTCTTATTCTGAGGTCACAGTAGCCATCCGGATCCACAGCCCTGAATGTCAGTGGAGACCATGTCAACAAGATGAGCCCTAGAGACAGATCCACTGCGAAGACTGCGTCAACTAGCCGGTCATCAGGACAAGACCACGGGAACCAGACAAGTCCTCTGCACAATCTGACCTGTGTTGCAGACTGGAATAAAACCATGCCATGCTGGTTTCATCTGGCCAGAGGAGAACTGCCCCCCCAACTGAGCCTGGTTTCTGGATTTTTCTCCATTTCTGTCACTGATGGAGTTTTGGTTCCTTGCCACTGTCACCTTTGGCTTGTTTAGTTGGGGATGCTTGACTGATTGCGCAGACACTATTGGAAGAGAGCTGAACTGGATGATGATCACTGAATCATCAATGAACTGACTTTAACTTGAAAAATGACTGTTTGTTATTGTCCTCTTGCACTATTGACCAACTTTTTCCCTGTTTGACACTGTAAAGCTGCTTTGACACAATCTGTATTTCTGTCAGGACCACTATTGTCAAAGATAATTGACAATTAGCAGTTTGGATTGGCGGAATGGTTCTGTTCTGGGCAAGAACTCCCTGCACATCCATGCAGCCTAGCATTGATAATAACCCCGCTAGGGTAAACAGAAGTCAGGTCACCTTTATTTGTATAGCGGTTTATACAATACTGGTTGTGTCAAAGCAGCTTGGGATAAACCAGGCTCAGTTGGGGGGCCAGATATCCTCTGGCCAGACAAAACCAGCATGGCATGGTTTAATTCCAGGCTGCAACACAGGTGCTGAGGTATTATCTGGTTCCCGTGGTCATGTGCCGATGGTCGTCGAGGTGATGAGGTCTTCGCAAGGGATCTGTCTCTGGGGCGTATCTAGTTGACATGGACTCCGCTGACATTCAGGGCTGTAGAGGTCGTCTCTAGGTGCTGATCCACCATCTGGACTGGATACAGACTGGATCTGGGTGGCTACGGTGATCTCGGAATAAGAATGAAAGAGACTAATATTAGCGTAGATGCCATTCTTCTTACGATGTAACAAGTACTTTGGATGTTATAGGAAGTGTTCCCGGTTCCGTTTGACCAAATTAATGCAGCCTAAAAATCCTTTAACAGATTTGAATTATAGAAATGTCATAGTGTGTTATGTGTATGCCAGGTTAAAGAGATGGGTCTTTAATCTAGATTTAAACTGACAGAGTGTGTCTGCATCCCGAACAACACTAGGTAGATTGTTACAGAGTTTGGGCGCTAAATAGGAAAAGGATCTGCTGCCCGCAGTTGACTTTGATATTCTAGGTAATATCAAATGGCCAGAGTTTTGAGAACGCAGTGGACGTGAAGGACTATAATATGATATGAGCTCGCTTGAGTACTGAGGAGCTAATCCATTTAGGGCTTTAGAAGTAATTATCAAGATTTTAAAATGTATTCGTTGTTCAATAGGGAGCCAGTGCAGTGTTGACAGAACCGGGCTAATATGGTTGTACTTCCTGGTTGTCATGGAATCTTATAGACAAAATAGTAGATCCAAGTGCAGATTTATTCCTTTTCACACAAAGATCCAAAAACAAGGCAAAGATTTTGTGTTTTGTACTAACAACAGAAAATTTCCTGAATTTCCTATATTTGAATATTGTATCACTGTATATAAGCCCTCTTGTTTGCCAAGTTACCTTTATCCTCCTCTGGCTTGATGGAATCAGGAGTCAGAGGAGTTGAACATGCAGCCCTGGCTGAAGCAAGGGCTCTGTTTGGGCGGGGGAGGATGGGGGGACTGTGCTCACAGAAGGAGGCAGTAATGCACGAGATTTGGAGTGATCCACCAATAAACAGAAGAAGAAGTTACCTTCCACCTCCGTGAGATTTCTAAGTTCTCGCTAGACAGAGCTGGGTAGACTAATTAGGGCCCAAGCCAGAAAGGCGCAGGGCCCTATTGTTTTTCTAAGGATTATTATTATTAGGGCCCAAGCCAGAAAGGCGCAGGGCCCTATTGTTTTTCTAAGGATTATTATTATTTTATTTATTTATTTATTAGGGCCCAAGCCAGAAAGGCGCAGGGCCCTATT
>NW_015506260.1:355123-356100 GCF_001515645.1 Sinocyclocheilus grahami | reverse complement strand
ACATGCTAATCATGTTAGAAACAAGCTAGCAAACATGCTAGTAACTTGCTAATCATGCTAAATCATGCTAGTAACTTGCTAACAATGTGCTAGTAAAATGCTAATCATGCTAGAAACAAGCTAACAAACATGCTAGTAACTTGCTAATCATGCTAAAACATGCTAGTAACATGTTAATCATGCTAAAACATGCTAGTAACAGGCTAATCATGCTAGTAACTTGCTAATCATGCTAACAATGTGCTAGTAACATGTTAATCATGTTAAAAATGCTAGTAACATGCTAATCATGCTAGAAACATGCTAGTAACTTGCTACTCATGTTAACACCATGCTAATCATGCTAACAAAATGCTAGTAACATGCTATTAATTTGGTAATCATGCTAGAAACATGTTAGCAACTTTTTAAAAACATGTTAGAAACATGTTAACATTATGCTAGTAACATGCTAGTAACATGCTAATCATGCTAGCAACAGGCTAGTAACTTGCTAATCATGTTGACAACATGCTAGTAACTTGTTAATCATGTTAACAAAATGCTAGTAACATGCTAGTAACTTGTTACTTATGCTAACAAAATGATAACACATGCTAGTAACATGCTACTCATGTTAACAACATGCTAATCATGTTAGAAACACGCTAGTAACTTGTTAATCATACTAACAAAATGTTAACACCATGCTAGTAACATGTTAGTAACTTGCTAATAATGCTAAAACATGCTAGTAACACGGTAATCATGCTAGAAACATGCTAGTAACTGGCTAATCATGCTAACAACATGTTAACCATGTTAGAAACATGTTAGTAACATGCTAATCATGCTAGTAACATGTTAATCATGCTAAAAACATGTCAGCAACATGCTAGTCATGCTAGAAATAGCAACCACCCCAGCAACCACCCCAGGTACCCTAGCAATAGGTTTTATATCTATTTTTCTGATAGACTGTATTGCCTTGAAAACAT
>NW_015506260.1:351794-352054 GCF_001515645.1 Sinocyclocheilus grahami | reverse complement strand
TGTGTCAGCGCTGCTGTGCTGCAGAGATGAGGACTGTTTGAAACTTCTTTCCACTAAAACTTGGATGCGCATCGTCTCAGTTTAATACTTGAATATAACAAAAGATGTGATCGCTAAACAATCAGGAAAAAGGCATTACATGCAAATTTTTAAGTCATAATATATAAATATATATAGTCATCAGTGGCGACCTCAGCAATAATCACTCGCAAATGAATATTTTTGGTCACAAATGCGACCGTTTTAGTCGCAGTCTGGAG
>NW_015506260.1:349298-350147 GCF_001515645.1 Sinocyclocheilus grahami | reverse complement strand
GATACGCATCGTATCGTGACTTTGCTGGTGATACACAGCCCTAGTATTGACTGCACTTGAGTCTACTGAGGAAAGGTTTTATTGAAGATTTTTCATGGCTTTTGCCTTCCTACTTCCCTCCTTCTCATTTTCTCTTTCAGAAATAATCTTGTGCTAACAAGACTGATCTCTCTTTTTTTCAGTCCTCTTGTAATGATATGGTATTGGTGGGGGGCACTGCTGACCTATAGCTGTGTCATTTATGGTCTATGTGTTCATCGTTTCTACCTCCTGTGGGATATGGAGAGGTCCAGCTGTGCCAGCTTGCACCAACCAAGCCAAGAGCAGTTAGGGCCAGAGCATCTGTGTGCCAGTTCAGAAGTGTGTGTGGGGGGTTTGTATGCCAGCCTGCTAAATGGACCCGAATTTAACAGTGTCAGTGTCTGTCTGTGTTTTTCTGTGTGTGTCCTGAAAATGTGGATCTATATGAAACGGAATAGCAATTTACGAGAGTGTTTTTGGTAGTTAATGTGAAGTAGTCTATACTATCTTTGTTACGGGTCAAGAGATGATGTTCAGATAAATGTTGTTTCAAACTGGAAGTACTTTTTCTTCTGTGGAAGACAGTTTCCCCCCTAGAAAGTTCTTTTATAAAGGATTTTTATAGAAGTGTCAACAGCAGAAAATCTAGAATTTTTTTTTCTTTCTGTAAATTATTCATTCTATCTTTCCATCTTTAGTCTAATATCATTTGAACTGTTTATTTTTTTTGTTCATTTACCTATTTATTATTCTTTTCATTCTTGCTATGAAAATACTTCTAGATGCTAGATACATGGCATAAAACTAAATAGAAACAAAAATAAATAT